>NW_007248431.1:944861-982942 GCF_000164805.1 Carlito syrichta
ATCTCACTCAATAGTTGTGCTCAGATACATCCAATTTGCAAAGCCAAGCCTCTGAATTCAGCCTTAAGGAAACACAGCAAGCATGAGCCTGGACATTTTAGCAGTCCTTATGGCAGACCACAGGGCTCACGCCTAAGACTAATCCAGGCAGTCCCTTGACCACACTTAGAAAAACACCCCAGAACCATTCTCCCAGAACAAAACCTAAGCAGGTTATAGAGAGTGAGAGGAAAAACTCCCAATAGGAAAGGATCACAGTGTTCAACTCCCGCCAGATTCCATGAATGTGGCCGAGTCAAATAACAGTCTATGAGGCCCCATACTTGTAAAGGTTTCCATTTTAGCTTCTGACTGGATTTCATAGTTATTAAAGGAATCATCCTCCTCCTCAGTGTCCAGCTATCTTAACCTGCACAGATCATGTAAAATCACAAAGTCACACCACACATTCTGACACAGCATCTGAATTTTTCCTAATAGAGAAACTAAATCTGAGCCAGGAAGAAGGCTAAAATGAGTGGGGTGAGAGCCCAAGCCTGCAGGAGGCGCTGCCTCTCTCCAGGTCTTTGTGAACTGGCATCTGGTCTGTACCCTCACTTGTTCAGTCATTCCATCAACAGATGATTACTGAGTGCCAGCCACATGCCAGGCACTGTGCTGGGCAACAGATTCAGCAGCCAGGAGTGTGGCAGATCCTACCTGCGAAAGCTTACTTGCTAAAGAAGGAGATGGCAATAAACAGGCGTCCAAAACAATTCACATAAGGATCAACCATGACACTGTGCTTGAGACTGTGAATCACAAGGGTCCTACTTTAGAAAGAAAGGTCAGAGAAAGCCTTTCGGAGGGAATGATGTTCATGCTAACACCAAAGGAGGAGAAGAGCTGGCCATACAAAGAAGTAGGACAAGAGCAGGTCCAAAAGCGTAAGCCAGAGAGCACCTGGTGTGTTCAAGGACCTCAGGGAACTCAGCGAGCAAGGAGAAAGGGAGTGGGTAGTTGGGAGTATAGGGAACATGAGGCCTACCTGGACTTGGTCCCATATAGCTCCTCACAAAGCCACGGGCCTGGCCTATCCTTGGGAATGCAGAGATCTCTCCTAATAGGTACCATCCTTTCAAACGCCGCCCAAGGACCACCATGGATGGCAACATGAGACTACTGTGTGTTTTGTTTTGTTGTAGTGTGGTGTGTTATGCTATGTGCTATTACTGTTTCGAATTTCATGTTCTGGGTTGTGACTATGTTGTATATCATCTATTATACTGTGTGGCATGGCATGATATATCATCCCTTAATGGCTTCCCATGCCTCAGGATCAAGACCAGTGATCAGCCTGGCTTCCATGGTGCTGCACAGCCTCATCCCACACCACACCCTACACTTCTACCATATAGGCTTTCTTTCAGTTCCTCAAACAAAATCATACTCCTGCATCCCACAGGACCTTTGGGTAGGCGGCCATCTGCAAAGAAACAACTTCCACCCATGGCCCAGGCCCAGCCCTCTGACTGGCCAATGCCCGTGCCTCCATTAGACTCTAGCTTCAGTACCTAAGCCTTTCCCAATCCCTGGAGCAGTATGGATCCTGTTCAGAGCCCCCCAGCATTGAGCTTCTCTTTTAGCAGAGTCTATCAACTTGAGTCCTGTGCTTCCTCCTCTGGGTGGCTGACCGACCCCTGGGATTGCCTCCAGCAAGAAACCAGGCCATGCCATGCTGCATCCCCAGCACAGAGCACATTGCTAGGCATAGAGCTGGCATCCAGTAAGTGTTGAGAGAGGAATAAAAAGTGCTTCAAAATCCCAAATCTGAACAATGGAGCCTCCCAAGACATTTTCCTGCCTTCGGTTAGTACTAAATTTAGACAGGGAAGAATTTGCTTACCAGCTAGGTTGTGTCAAAGGCCTTAAATACACCATTTAACTCACTTGTGCCTTGCTCATACTCATGCCCACTAGGTACTGAAGAGACTGGGGGGCAGTAAACTATGCCCTGTAGTCTGTTTAGTACAGCTTACAAGCTAAGAATGGTTTTCACATTTTTATTTATTTATTTATTTTTGAGTCAGAGTCACACTCTGTCACCAAGCCTGGAGTGCAGCAGCACACTCATGGCCACCGCAGCCTTGACTCACTGGGCTCAGGTGATCCTTCTACCTCAGCCTTCCAAGTAGCTGGAATCACAGGTATGTGCTACCACACCCAGCTAATTTTTGATTTATTGTAGAGATGAGGTCTTGCCAAGATGCCCAAGCTGGTCTCGAACCCCTGGGCTCAGCTAATTCTCTCGCCTCAGCCTCCCAAAGTGCTGGGATTACAGGTGTGAGCCACTGTACTTGGCCAACTTTCACATTTTTAAAGCGTTGTTAGGGAAAAAAAAAAAGAATAGGCTGGGCTCGGTGACTCAGCCTGTAATCCCAGCACTTTGGGAGGCCGAGGTGAGTGGATTGCCTGAGCCTGCATGTTTGAGACCAGCCTGGGCAACTTGACAATACCTCATCTCTACAATAAATAAAAAATTAAGCCGGGTGTGCTAGTACACACCTGTAGTTCCAGCTACTTGGAAGGCTGAGGTGGAAGGATCGCTGAAACCCAGCAGGTCGATGCTGGGGTGACCATGAGTGTGCCATTGTACTCCAGCCTGGGCAACAGAGTGAAACTCCAACTCAAAAAAAAAAAAAAAAAAAAAATATATATATATATATATATATATTTATTTATTTATATTTATATATCCCACAAATACTTTAGTATTTACTATCTGACTCTTTGCATGAAAAGTTTTTCTGACCCCTGGGATAGATGGCAGTTACTTTAAAAGCCCCGTGTCCTCTGCTCCCAGAGAGAGAATCTATACTCTTATTTTAAAATCCCAGCCCCAGATTTAACTACCAAGCCTAACACCCTCCTGCTTCCATTTGGCCACCCCCCAGTGCATCTAGGGTGGCTACAAAGCCAGTTCCCAGCCCTCTCTCCTCCAGTCACATCACCATAATCCCTTCTGATGTCCTCAGGTCTTTTCTTCCTTCACTGTAACAGGGCTCCCCAGGTCTCTTCCAAAACACTGATAGGATGGAGACTCTAACCTAGCTGATGAAATGAGGGGAAGGGCACCAGATGAGCGTCTCAGAGCAGCCTGAAGAGAAGCCTTATCATCTGTCCATCTCAGTGCTTGGGTATGAAGGTATTCCTGGGGAACCCGCCCTCACAACTGCCAGAACCAGCCCTTCGTGAATGGGTGCTATGTGCTATCTCTGTGCTAGCCCCTTCTAGTTCATTATCATAGTGACCCTACGAGAGAAATGTTGTTCTGTCCTTTTGAGAGTGGCCTCAGTTCCTAGGGTCACCCAATTAATAACATTAGGAGTGCCTAGGTCAGTCTGATGTAGGGCAGGAGCTCTAGACCACTGTGTGACAATGCCCTCAGAGCAAGTAGGGGGTGGGGAAGTGGAAATGGAACACTGCCACCAAGGCATGCTAAGTTTAAAGATTCCATGTCAGAATTTTAAATATATAAATGGAATGCCAGAGCTCACTAAAGGGCTAAGCTGCCCAACTTCCAGGGGCCACCAACACCAGTTTGCTCTTCCTGGAGGCAGAAAGCCTCACACATCACAGGGCTCACAAGGGCTATGCAAAGGCTCTGCTGAGGACCATTTTGCAGGGCTCCCCCTATGAGAAAAAGCACTTTTCTCCCCTGGAGAGAAAGCATGGTGTCAAGAGCCAGTTCCCTGGGGCTGACTCTACACTCCCCATTTAACTGCTCTGAGCTCTGGTTTCCTCCCTTCCTTAGCACATGTTAGTTTTCTTTTCCCTTCTAGGTAGGGTAGGCTAAGAAGGGCCTTACAGGTGGCTGGGGTCAATAAGGTGACAGCATAAAAGGGACCCAGGGAGAGAGAGCTGACCTGCTTCTTAGTAGTTAACAATAAGTATGCTCCTCTAGCCCTCTGGCGACGCACCCAGCCCCCATCCACAACACCAGTCCAGGGATCTCTCCCACCTGTACAGGCAGTATCCCACATCTGGGCTTACTAGCTGACCCAGCATTCCTAGAGATACCCAATGACCTACGTGAAGAAGGGAATGGGCTGCACCAGTTTCAAGTCTGGCTCCTTCTCCCGCACGATCAGTGCTTGCCCCTTCTTCTGCCACCCCAGGGCCTCGTCTACGATGGTCTGTGTCTCAGCTGCACTCACCAACACATCATGAACTAACATGTCACTAAAGGCATATAAGACAGGAAGAAATCACAGTATTATAAACTAGAGCCAAGGCTGAAGTTTTACAGACAGAGATGAGTTTAAATTAACACCCTTTCATATGTAGTGATTCTTCCCACAAATAAAATAAGCACTTAAGTTTGGCCTGGGTAGGGCAGTAATTAGCATTTTTTTTTTGAGTTGGAGTCTCACTCTGTCACACAGACTAGAGTGCAGCAGCCTCAACCAGCTGGGCTCTGGCAATCCTTCTGCCTCAGCCTTCCAAGTAGCTGGAACTATAGGCATGCACTACCACACCCAGCTAATTTTTTGATTTATTGTAGAGATGAGGTCTCGCCAAGTTGCCCAGGCGGGTCTCGAACCTGCGGGCTCAGACAATCCAATCACTTCAGCCTCCCAAAGCGTGGGATTACAGGCTGAGCCACCAAGCCCGGCTAGTAATTAGCATTTTTAATACTCACATAGAACTAGAAATGACTACTACCCTTTGTTCCTTTGACAATTAAATTAGGCAGAGAAAATGTTTTTATATATATCAACAATATCATAGAAACATCTGAAAAGCCACAGAAAAATAAAATCTTTCTCTCAATTATTATTAGACAATTGAAATAGAACTTAACTATCCCATACTGTCCATCCCAACAAAAAGTCATCAAATAAGCAAAGTTCACCAGTATTTGGTGACACCAAAATGCAGAAAGTGCAGGGTTTTGAAACTTCAGGTGCTTTCTCACAGATACACCACTGCCTGAGGTGACCCAGTAACACCTGCCCTCCTGCCTAGACTGTCCTGATGCCTCCCAGCACCTCAGAGTCACTCACTTATAAACTTCTGTTTTATGTGTATATCATTTATCTCCCCCAAGAAGGTTAGTTCTCTCAGGACAGACATTGCTTCAGTTCCTACCTCCTCAACAAGGCAGAAGAGGCAGACACAAATAAATAAGCACCCTACAGATGAATTCCAGGGACCAAGGAATACCAGAGGGCAGGGGAAGTTGGCTGGGCCAGAGGGCTGGAGGGAGGAGTAGCTAGAGCTCAGAAAATGGCTGAAAGGTAACCTGGGAGTCAGAAATGAAGGAAATGCAATGGTAGGACAGCTGGAGAAGTGAGAAGATAGCATGCCAAGTTAGGGCACAGCAGGAGCCAAGATGAGGATACAGGACAGTACACAATGGGACTAGGTTAAGAATCTACCAAGAATTTTGGGCAGTTTTAACCAAAGGAGCCTGGGAGGGAAAAGCAGGAGGTGAGGGGGTAGAACTAGGGGTCAGGCTTCAAAGGATCTCTTGGGTGATACAACTGAGTATGGACTTACTCTGGAGGCAAGGCAGGGATGCCACACAGAGGCATGTTTCAGACAAAACCCTGGAAAGAGGAAAGGCAGGAGGCAAGGAGGAAAGCTAGGCAGCAGGTTGCCTAAGCATGCAGAGGAGAGCTAGGACACTGGGCTCTGGCAGGGCAGTAGGAAAGGAGAGCAGCAGCCTGGGAGGACAAACAGAGATTAGGCAATGCAGAGTAATTAACAGGCAGTCCAAGGTCAATTCATTAGAGGAGGGACTGCAGCAGAGCATGAAGCCCTGAGCACAGAGGGTTCATCAGCTGGGAGGTCAGGACCTGGGAGAATAAGGTACACTCCTGAATTTCACCAGCTATGTGGTTTGAAGTACAGGTATGGCACAGGAAGGGGCAGGGCATACCACTTGAGGAACATTCAGAGAGAGTCCTTCCGGAGACAAGGCTGCTCCTCAAAGATCTTCTCCTTGAGAACTAGCCCCTTGCTGTATCGGCAGTCCTTCTCCAAAGCTTTGCAGATGAAGTACAGACATGCTGGCAGAAAAAGAAATAGTTTATGACTTCTGAGACTGCACTCAGAAGCTCTGACATTGCCAGTTAACACCAGGAAAATGTTCCCACTCTTGAATCAAGAAAATGCCTAGTAAATGATAAAGAGATACTATTTTAACCAATTCAATCAGGAAAGATTTCTGGAAATAATAACCAGAATAGATGGGGCACTGCACGGAGAACAGACCAAATGCTACCAGCAGAGGGTAGACAGTACAACCTTTCTGGAGGACCACAGGCATCATACACAGACCCTATACCCAGTGACCCCACTTCGAGGAATTGCTGCTAAAAAAAGCTTCAGGCTCACAGTGATTAGCTATTGGCTAACTAAAAAACAGTCTTCAAGAAAGCCGGAAACTACTTTGTCCACTATGGGGGCCTGGTAAGTAAACTGTGACTGATCCACACAATGTGCTCCCAGCAGCTGCTGCACAGATGGTAGAGGAGTGTGCTACTGACCAGGAAGAAGGCCAATATACGGCACCAAGCAGAAGTAAGGAAAAAAACAGGTCATATAATGTGACTCCATTTGTATACATAAACCTGACTTTTTAAATTTTGACTTACCTAAATTTTCTAATTTTATTTTCTTTTTTAAAAAATCTTTCTTAAAGTCATCACCTAAAATTTAAGATTCTTGTGAATGTAATAATGAGCCTCCTCAAATCATTAATCTGGAAAGACTGTGCCAATTCCAGGTCCTCTGGGAATGTACACAGTAACAGGTAAACTAATGCATGGAGAAAAATGGCATGGCATGGATTCAGAAAGCAGAACTACAGTATAAATTATAAATGCCTTTAACACTTATAAGTGGGAACAATCCAAGTCTCGCCAGTGAACACACAGGAGAAACGGCACAATGCACAGAGCACCAGCTCCACTCTACCCAGGCACTGGGATCACTATCATGCCCTGCTCAGCTTCTCTGTATGGTATAGAAGAATGGCAAGTTACTACTATCGAGAAACAAAGGCCGGGAGTGGTGGCTCAGGCCTGTAATTCCAGCACTGTGGGAGGCCAAGGAGGGAAGATCCCTTGAGGTCATTTCAAAATTTGCCTAAGCAACATAGGAAAACTCTATGGTCATCTCTACCAAAAATGAGAAAAACTAGCCACATAAGGTGGTGCACATCTGCAGTTTCAGCTGCTTGGAAGGCTGAGGTAGGAGGACTGCTTGAGCTCAGGAGTTCAAGGCTGCAGTGATCTGTGATTATGTCACTGCACTCAAGTCTGGGTGAAAGAGTGAGACCCTGTCTCTTAAAAATAGAATAACCACAAAAAGAAACACCTAGGGGAGAGGAGCAACATAGGGAGGAAAGCCATAGCAGAAGTAGAGATCTGGGCATGGAAGCGTCAGGAGAGAGGAAGGAAGTGATGTGCTCCTAGTATGCTTAGAGGGAGAGAACTCAGCCTGGTTACAATGCTCAGCAGGGATCACATACCCCAAAACACACAAAAGTTGTGCAGCTTGCAAGCAGAGTGAGGTGTGCACAGTTACAGCATGTTCCAGCAAGCTGCAGACGGAACTGTTGAATTGATGGCCCCCAGATGCTGCCTCAGACATACAAGGGAAATGGTTTCTCTGGGACTACAGCAGGACCTGAAGGGTGGCCATCAGTGACTCCCAGAGAGAAAACCCAGGAAGCACACTGAGCACTTGGATAATGTCAGTTCTCAGTAGGCATATTAACTGCCATAAGCTAAGCTCACTAGCTACACTCCACAAACAGACATGCAGAAAGAAGGACCGAGAAACCTCAAGAGAATGAGAAGAGGTGGTCAGCAGGCCTTAACCCAACAGCATCCCTGCCTACTCACCTCAAACACATAAAATGCCACTGAGAGCCAATCTAACATGCTGCTTTTACTTTTGGTTTAAACGAAGATAAAAATCTAACAGGGCTCTCAGGGAATACATGTATCAATCCAGTCCCTTTTAAGGCTCATTTTAAGTGTCAATTTGAATGGGCTATGGGGTATCCAGATTTTGGCCAAACATTATTTTAGGATTTTTGTGAGGATGTCTTTGGATGAGATTAACATTTAAATCAGTACACTGAATAAAGCAGATTGCTCTCCCTAACATGGATGGGCCTCATGCAATCAGTTGAAGGCCTGACTAGAACAAAAGGGGCTAACTTCCCCCCCCCCAAGAAAGACAGAAAGTGCTTTCCTATCTTTGAACTGGGACGTTGGCTTTTTCCTACTTTCTCACTAGACCCAAAATGTAACCTCTTCCTGAGCCTGTAAGCCCTTCAGATCAGAGCTACACTATTAGTTCTCCCAGTTTCAGGCATCTGAACGAACTCAAACCATACCACTGCTCTTCTGGGTTTGTGGCTTGATGACTCACCCTGTCCACCTTGGAATTTCTCAGCCTCCAAGAGCAAATGAGCCAATTCCTTACAATGAATCTCTTTTTACGTATGTATATACATCCTATTAGTTCTGTTTCTCTGGAGAACCCTAATATAAACATTATTTTCTCCACAAGGACTTGAGTTTACCAAGCACAACTTCTACCTTGAGAGAAGTATACAAAGAACTAAAGCAGTTGGCTGGGGAAGGAAGGCTGAACTCCAAAGACGGTACCCCAACTGTAGAAGGAACATCCAAGAGACCCAGAGCCTCTGGAAGAAGAAACTCCTGTCCCACAGAATTGTTATATTCTGTTGGAGGGAATGAAGACAGAGACAACCAACAGAACAATTACATATGAGGGGGGACCCAAAAAACCCCAGAATTTATTTATAAAAAATTGTGTACTTATTCTTACATGTTTAAACTTCAGTTACCTTCAAAGTACTCTCCACTTGATGCAATACACCTATCAAAACACTTTTTCCACTGCTTAAACATTTCTGAATTTGTCAATGTTGATGTTTTTTAGTGCTTCTGCCATTTTGTTTTACCTCATCTACCTTTGCAAAACGTTATCCTTTAAGGACTTTTTTCACCAAGTAAACAACAAAAAAAATTGCTTGGAGTGAGATCGGGTGAATAGGGACAGTGGGGCACATGGGTCATATAGTTTCTGGTCAAAGACTCCTGGATGCTGAGTTTAGTGTGGGCAGGTTGTTCATGTAAATTACCCATCATAAAATAGGCAAGCATGTTGAAAGAATCTCCACACCTCATATTCACTGAAGCCAAATGCAGCCTCTCACAACAACGCTAGCTGGTACACTGATGCCAATGGGTTCCTAGAACACTTACCTATTGGGAAAAGCCTGTACTATAAGGGGCCTACCCTCCAAAAAATAATTTCACTTTTGGGTACCCCTTCATATGTTCACTGAAGGATATATACAAGAATGTTCAAAACAGCATTATGCCTAAGAGGTCAAATCCTGAAAATAACCCAAATGTCTATGCACAGAATGGTTAAATTGTGTAGATACAAATAATAGACTACACGGCAATAAAAAAATACCTAACAACTGCTGTAACATAGACAGGTGTACTCCCAGACAGGATGACAAGTGGAGGGAGCCATGCTGAGAAGAGCACATGCCTTCTGACTCTACCTAAAGGAAGTTCAACAACAATCAAGGTTCATCTCTAGTGACAAAAGAAAGGACAGCTGTCTTAGGGGGGTAGTAATGAGTGAAAGGAAGCCAAAGTAGCCTGCCTTCTGGAGACTGCAAATGTTCCATATCTTGATGTGTTTTCACATATGCAAATTGATAGGTTTCCGACTTATGCACTTTATTGTGTGTACATTTTGCCTCAAGTAAAAAGATTTGTATGGCTATAAACTGGAGGTAGGAAGGATAAGCAGCCCTCATCCTTCTCAACATACTCTATTCTGTTCCTATTTGTCTGTCTGTTTGTTTGTTTATTGATTTGGAATCTCACTCTGTTTCCACCTCAGTCAACCAAGTAGCTTTAACCACAGGCTGGCTAATTTTTTTGATTTATTGTAGGCTGGTCTTGAACCCCTTGGCTCAGGCAATCCTCTCACTTCTGCCTCCTAAAGTGTTGGGATTACAGGCGTGAGTCACCACAACTGGTCCTATTTGTTTTTTTTAAGGAAGGAAAAAAAGATGTCCCAGGCTCCAGATCTATGAGAAATAAACTATTGTTTAAGCCATCCAGTCTCTCATATTTTGTTACAGCAGCTTGAACTAAGATAGAAATTGGTACCGAGAAGTGGGTGCTGTTGTTACAAATTCCCAATAATGTGAAGCAGCTTAGAACTGGGTAATGAGTATAGGCTTGAAGAGTTTACAAGTGCATGCTAGAAAAAGACAATAATTGGCATGAAGGGATTGTTACAGATGATTCTGATGAGGGTTCAGAAAGAAAAGAGCTGTAGAAAAAGATTCCATCTTCCTGGAGAATAAATAATCCTGTATAGTCTGTTAGTACACATAAGAACACTAAAGGCAATTCTGCTGAGATCTCAAATGGAAATAAGGAATGTGTTACTGGAACTGGAGGAAGTTGATCTTTGTTATAAAGCGCCAAAGCACTTGGCTGAATTGTGTTCATGTTCTAGTGTTTTGTGGAAGGTAAATTTGTGAGTAATGAAACTGGGTATTTAGCTGAGGAGATTTCTAAGCAAAGTGTTGAAGGCATGGCCTGATTCCTCCTAACTGCTTATAGTAAAATGCTAGAAAAGAGAGATCAATTAAAGGAGGAACGTTAAGCAAAAAGGAACCAGAATTTAAAGATCTATTTTCTCAGTCTATCCATATTGCAAAAATTGAGAAATTTGTTCTGAGAGATTAAAAGTAATGACTAACCATTTGATAATAAGATTAGTGTGGGCACGAACCACAAATTTAATCAGCCACCTCCACAGAAACCAGAAAGAAAAATGGGATTACACTAGCAGAAATGCTCCCAGTTGGGGCTAAACGGAACAAAAAAAGTGGCAGGGAATAAAGGAAGGCTGGGAATATGTGCTATTCTTTAAGAGAAGGTAAGAAGGACCCCAAAGGTGATTCAGAGATCATCTGAGCTGCCACTCCTACCAAAAGCCTTGGTGCCAAGTCTAGTTCTTTAAAGGGTGTGACCATCTCTTCAGTGTGCATTGGCCAGGGTGTCCCAATGTCTCAGGGACAGGGCCCTCTGCCAAATCAAAAAGGTAGGACTTGCCCCCCAACTCTCTGCCATGGAGGTGATGTTGCCACCCCATGTGCATCAAGGGCAGAGCATCACATCAAGAATTATTCCTGAGCACTAAGATCTTATATTTGCCTTGCTATGTTTGTAAAATTTTGGACTTGTTTGGGACCTATTACCACTTTCTTCTTTCCTATTTCTCCCTTTTGGAATAGAAATTATAACTGTCCCACAATTATATTTGGAAGCACATAATTTTTGGGTCCCCTCTCTTATGTTCACCAAAGGATATATACAGGCTCACAGCTAGAGATAAATTTTGCCTTAAAACGAAGTGTACCTTGCCAGGAGCAGTGGCTCTTGCCAATAATCCCAGAACTTTGGGAGGTTGAAGCGAGAGGATTGCCTGAGTCCGCAGGTTTGAGACCAGCCTGGGCAATATGGTGAGACTTCGTCTCTACAATAAATAAAAAAATTAGCTGGGCGTGGTGGCGCACTTCTGTGGTTCCAGCTACTTAGAAGGCTGAGGTAGAAGAGTCGCCTATGCCCGGGAGGTCGAGACTGTGGTGGCCATGAGCAGCATGCCACTGCACTCTAGCCTGGGCAACAGAGTGAGATTCTGACAAAAAAAAGAAGTATATCTCAAGTCTTACTCATTTCTGATTTAGATATTTAGATGGAATTATGGACCTCAGACTTTAAGAGTTGATACTGGGAAGAGTTCAGACTTTTGGGGCTATTAGGATGAAATGAGTATATGTGAAGAGAAGAAAACTGGGGAGCTAGGGGCAGAATGCCATGAACTGAAGGTTTGTGTCTCCCCCAAATCCCTATGTTGAAGCCCAAATCTCCAGTGATGGTAGTTGGAGGTAGGGTCTTTGGGTGGTGACTAAGTTTAGATGAGGTCGTGAGAGTAGAGTACCCATGATAGGACTACTGTCCTTATAAGAAAAGAATGCGACTAGAGTGCTCTCTCTCTGTCTCTGCCAAGTAAGGGTACAGTAAGAAGGTGGCTCTCTGCAAACCAGGGATCTGGCCAACATCAGACTCCAAATGTGTCCGCACCTTGATCTTAACTGTGAGAAATAACTTTAAGTTACCTGTCTTCATGTGTTCATAGCTAGAGAGGAATTTTTGCTTCAGGATAAATTATACCACAAGTCTTACATCTGATTTAGATATTTAGATGAAGTTCTGGACTTCAGACTTTAAAAGTTGACACTAGGGCCAGGCTTGGTGGCTCAGTCTCTAATCCCAGCACTTTGGGAGGTCGAGGTGAGTGGACTGCCTGAGCCAACGGGTTTGAGACCCACCCAGGTAACTTGGTGAGACCTCGTCTATACAATAAATAAAAAATTAACCGGGCCATGGTAGCACGTGCCTATAGTTCTGGCTACTTGGAAGGCTGAGGGGGGAGGATCGCCTGAACCCAGCAGGTTGAGGCTGTGGTGGCCAGGAGCATGCCACTGCACTCCAGCCTGGGCGACAGAGTGAGACTCCAACTCAAAAAAAAAACCAAAAACAGTTGACACTAGGATGAGTAAAGACTCTTGGGACTATTAGGATGCCACCTAATCTACTGTATTTTTCTATGGTAACCCAAATACACTACGACACAGAAGAGATAACGCAGGAATGAAACGAAATAGACAAAGGGAAACGTATTCAGAGAACATGTGACTTATTACTACAAAGCATCTGATAAATCAAGAAAGACAAGCAGAATAAAGCAGGAATATAAAAACATTTTCGTTCCTTCTCTCCTCTGGCCCCCAAAACACTGGCACATGGGAGAAAGCATTAAAGCCTGACTTACCTGCATAATCGCTGAGTGTGTACAGGGCAGTGATGAAGTTGTCCAAGCAGGGCCAGTGGTCAGGATTACAACGCAGCCCCTCCTCAAAAGCATGGCGAGCCAGGGGGATCTGGATGAGCCGCAGGGCCACATGCCCAATTTTATACCAAAGGTTGACATCCGTGGAGTCCATCATCACTGCCTAGAATCAGCACAAGCAGAGGGGAACGCACACATATTCAATCAGATCCCTCGCTGAGCAGGCACATGGGAACAAATGGGGCACAGCTCTAGCCTGGCCAAGCCACTCAAACTACCCAGGGAAATGGTGAAAGTGGCATAACTATCTTATAATTGACTAGCAAGACCAGCTTATCTTTCCTAGAGTCACATGCTTCCAAGAGCTAGAGTAATAGCACGTTACATGGACAAATTTAACTCAGAACATTTTCTTGATATATGTTGTCAATTTGAATATTTGCATTTCTTAAATACTTATAAGGTAAAAGAAATAAAAAAAGTAGAAGAAAAAGAAAATATGGGAGTCCTGTGGGATTAAAGACTATGTGCTATGAAGACAGATCTCAGTTCACATTCCTGCTCCAACACTGATTAGCAGAATGGTGATCTTGAGTCTCCATTCCCTCACCACTAAGGTGAGGCTAAAGATCCCTTCCTTGAAAGATAGTGTAAGGATTAAAGTGTGCATGAGAAGCAACAGCACTGTGTCTGGCACATTAGAGGTACCCACAGAGACAGCGATGGTCACAGGAGATGATAGTAATTATCTCCTACTAATGACTTTCAGCGTATCGAGTGCTAGGTTTCAGGCTCTGTTCTTCATACTGTCAACAATACCAATTCATTCTGTTTTCACAGTTATCCTTTTCCAATTACTCCCACTATATTGGTGTAGACCTGGAAGGCACCGAGAGATTAAACAACTCACTCATGGCCACATGTGCAATGAGTAACACAGGGAGAATTCACACACAGGCCTCTGCATCCAAGTTTGTCCCCTCCCTACAACCCCTGCTCTCTAGGCCTGGTCAGTACTCACTGTTATCAACCAAGATTAGAGCCTTGGGCACTAGAGCTTGATGATGTACCACTAGAAACTCTTATTTTTGGCTAACAAGACCCCAACCACAACCCCTCTACCAAGAGCTTTCAAAACATCAAGGAAGCTAAACACTGCCAAAACTGTGCCTCTAAATAGAACTCCATGGCTGTCTCTAAATCCTTCAGCTGGATTGCCAGTTGGGCCAGGTTCTTATATGTGGAATATTTCAATATCAGCCCAGGGTGTTTCAACCCCTCTTTCTCATCATCGGATGAAACTACCTGTGAACAAAGCAAAAAGAAATAGAAGTAACACCTAGGCCCTAAAACCACAGAAGCAGTCAGCAGGATACCTGGCTTCCAGACTGACCTCTGCTGCAGGGCCTCTGAGCTACTCCAATGCAGCCCTCTTTTGGAAAACAGAGGCAGGCACTGTGCAGGTGTTCTTAGAAGACCCCTCCTGCTCCAATCACACAAAAAAGGCCAGACCACCATTAGGTAGTTTGCAGGTGGTCTGGGCATCAACAGAGACAGAGGAAAGCCTCCCCACCACTACCACCACGCCTGAGGGTTCAAGACTGGAGGGTAACATTTACAGCACCCGGGCTAGCTGGTGGCTCCAGGTATGAAGATGGGAGACATGTGTGAGTAGTTCCCTGGGGGCAGCAGGCAGGCCGGGAGCTTCATCCTGGATTAGGAGTCAGAAGGCTGAGTTCACAACTCTATAACTCATCACATGACCATAGACATGTTAATTTAACTAATAAGTTAGTATCTGACCTCTATAAGGAAATAATTCCTACCCTCAATATCAAAAGTTTAAGTGAGCTGAAAGAGCATAAGAATTGCAAATGTGCTTAATATGAAAAGTTATTTCACAGCTTTCATGATAATTCTTAGGAGAACTTATATCTTCTAAGAAAGTACTGATTAGAAAACTACTGCTCTCACCACAGGACAAAGAATAAAACATTTTCTAACAGAAAAAAACTCAATGAGACAAGGCAGCTCTTTCCTGGGACATGTGGCTTCTACACACTACCGTTCATGCTCAGAAGAGGCAAGCCCCACACTCAGAAAGCATCCCTTGAGTAATCCAAGAGTCTATCTACTCTGGAGCTCTTAAGGAATTCCACTAGAAGACTGAAACGCTCAAATCAAGCCCCTTCACTTATCTCCTACTGTTGTCTGGTTTATACTACAAAAAGAACCAGCTGACCAGGGCTGGATCCCAGGTACTTTTGTCCTTCCCGGTACAGAACTCTTCAAAAAATAGTGTAAACAAATTTATGGAGGCTACAAGAGTCTACTTCAGACTAAACAGCAAAACGTGCACATAGGACATTGGTTGCTCTTAACTAACCATCTAACTAACCGCCCACATTCAGCACCTTCCCTGAAAGGCTTGCCCCAACAAGTCCCCCAGACTGGCTGGACACTTCTTAGGAGTCAGCAGTGCTCTAGGACCTGTTTATGCCAACTGTCTGTGAAATGGTAATTATGTAATTTAGTTTAATATTAAGTACACCAATGCAATATGAATATAAAAAATGTTTTCTGTATATTTTCTGTACTTTTCAATTGCTTACATGTTTTACTCTTATAACCAAGGGGGTTACTAAAACAAAATCGGCAAATCTATACAGGCAGAAAGTAAATTGGTAGGCTGGGGAGGACAATTGTGGAGTAACTACCAATGAGTTTAGGGTTTCTTTCTGGGGTGATTAAAATGTCCTAAAGTTACATACTTCTGTTAATACTCTAGAAATCACTGGATCTGTATAGTTTTGTTTTGTCTTTTGTTTTTTGAGTCGGGTTCTCACTCTATCACCCAAGCTAGAGTGCAGTGGCATGATCATGGCTCACCACAGCCTCCAACTTCTGGGCTCAAGCAATCCTCCCACCTCTGCTTTCCGAGTAGCTAGGACTATAGGCATGTGCCACCATGCCCAGCTAACTTTTTTAATTTTTTGTAGAGACAAGGTCTCATTATGTGGCCCCGGCTGGTCTTAAACTCCTAGGTTCAAGCAATCCTCTTGCCTTGGCCTCCCAAAGTGCTGAGATTACAAGCAACAGCCACTGCGCCCAGTCTGAATCTGTACACTTTAAATAGGTGAACTACATGGTATATAAAGTATGTCTCAATAAAGCCCTTATTTAAAAAAAGATGCTGGGAGTCTAGATGGAGTGGTAACAGTGGGGATGGTGGGGAGACACACCAAGAGGTAAACTCACAGGATCTGACACCTGGGAGGCTGGCCTAAGGGAAGAAAGGTGTTCCCAAATAAGTCAGAGAGGGTGGGAGGAAGAGCCATTAAAAGTCCCATCTGAGAGGCTGGCAGAAGTGCCTGTGAACCTTAGTGACCGAACATATGTTCCACTTTTGTAAAATAAAATGACTGCTACCAGTGTTACCAGTGCTCACAAAAATGCCTTTTAGCACCGGCTTCTACAATAGGCTCTGAGTTCTCTAATGGTGCTTGCAAGGAAGGCAGTACATACAGTCTTTCTTTTTTTCAGTTGCAGTCTCACTCTGTCACCCGGGCTGGAGTGCAGTGGCATACTCAAGGCCATCCCAGCATCAACCAGCTGGGCTCCGGTGATCCTTCCACTTCAGCCTTCCAAGTAGCTGGAACTACAGGCGCACACTACCACGCCTGGCTAATTTTTGATTTATTGTAGAGACGAGGTCTTGTCAAGTTGCCTGGGATGGTCTAGAACCCGCAGGCTCAGGCAATCCACTCGCCTTGGCCTCCCAAAGTGCTGGGATTATAGGCTAAGCCACCAAGCCCGGCCACATACAGTCTTTCTTACAGACAAAGAAGACTGAAACCTTTCCTAGGCTGATAACTATTTTATCTCTTGAGTTCTACATTTAGAAAAAAAGAATTTTGCTGACCAAAAGTTTGGAAACTGCAGCTTTACCATAGCTATACCATAACGGACACTGTGACCACCATACGATGTGAAAAAAAAGATAAAAGTAAAAATGAAAGCATTGAAGCTCAGCATCTAGGCTATAAAACCATAAAATAAGGTGAGGACATGGAAAAACCAGAGCCCTTGTACACTGCTGGTGAGAATGTAAATGGTGCAGCCACTATGGAAAATGGTGGCAGTTCCTCAATAAACTAAACGTCAAATTATCATATCACCCAGCAAGTCTACTTCTGGGTATATACTCAGTAAATGAAAGCAGAGACTCAGATACCTGCACACCCATGTTCATAGCAGCACTATTCACAACAGTCAAAAGGCAGAAGCAATCCAAATGTCCACTGACAGAAGGATAAACAAAAAGGTGGTATGTATAGATACAATGGAATACTATTCAACCTTAAAAAGGAAGGAAATCCTGACACATGCTACAGTATGGAAAAAGAAGTAGACACAAAAGGACAAATACTGTACGATTCCATTTACAGGAGAAACATAGAAGAGGCAAATTCAAAGAAACAGAAAGTAGATTGGTGGTTGCCAGGGCCTGGGGAAGGGGGCAATGGGGAGTTACTGTTTAATGGGTATAAAGCTTCAGTTTTACAAGATGAAAAGAATTCTGGAGATGGATGGCAGTGGGGATAAAACAATAGTGTAAATGTATACTTAACGCCACTGAGCTACATGTTTAAACCATGGCTAAAATGGTAAATTTTGTTTGTATATTTTATCACAACTTTTTTAAAAGCTTCAAAACTAAACAAACATAATCCTGGAACTTAAGAGTAAGCCATAATGAGATTCCAATTAGGATCAAATTGGAATGTGTTTTCAAAGCACAAAGCAGACTTCACTCCCAATAAAGTCTCTGCTAGGCTCTGAGCACCCTCAAGGCAGGCCAACAGCCCATAGCCAGACCAATAGCTTGAGTCACTCCCTGATGATTTCCAGCAGGCAGAGCTTACATCCCCGGGGACCAGCCATGGAGCCCAATGGAGATCAGAAGAGGTGGAGTAGCCTTCCAAGCTCCCAAATCACTGCCACCCTCTGCTGCTCTTCCACAGGGTTCTATGCACTGAATCCCAGACCTCCAATCCCATTAAACATTACACAGCCTTCATCTGAACTGCTGCTTTCACTTGCAAAGAAGACACTAAAGAATTACCCATTGGCTGCTTCCCCCCCACTACTCCCTCATCAATGAAACAAAATAGAGAGTCTATAAGTAGCCCCAAACAAATGTAGCCAACTGATTACTGACAACAGTACAAAGAGAATTCAATAAAGAAAGGATCCTCTTTGCAACAAATGATGCTGGAACAGCTGAACATTCATATGTGAGGAAGAAGAGGAAGAGTAATAAGAAGGAAGAAGAATCTTGACCAAAAATTTACACCTAATACAAAAACAACTCAAAATGGATCATATCTAAATATAAAATGTAAAACTAAGAATACACAAGAGAAGTCAAGCATGGTGGCTCATGGCCTATAATCTCAGCACTTTGGGAGGTGGAGGCGAGAAGACTAAGTCCAGGGATCCGACCACAGCTGGGCAACTTGGCAAGACTTTGTCTTCACAATAAATCAAAAAATTAGCTGGGTGTGGTGGCATGTACCTGTGGTTCCAGCTACTTGGAAGGCTGAGGTAGAAGAATTGCCTGAGCCCAGCAGGTCAAGGCAATGGTGACTGTGAGCATGTCATTGCACTCCAGCCTGGGTGACAGATTGATACCCTACTCAAAAAACAACAAAAAAAACCCCCAAAAAACCAGAAGAAAATCTTTGAAACTCGGGGTTAGACAAAAAGACTTTAGATGTCAAAGCACAATCTATAAGAAAAAAATCAGACTGAATTTTAAATTTTTTAAAATTTTGCTTTACAAAAGACATTGTTACAAACATGAAAAGAAAAGCCACAGACGGGAAAAAAAATTGCAAATCATGTACCCAACAAAGGGTTTATATCTAGACTATATAAAGAATTCTCAAAACTTGCCAGTAAGAAAATAACCAATTAGCAGGGCACTGTGGCTCACACCTATAATCCCACCACTTTGGAAGGCTAAGGCAGGAGGATCTCTTGAGGCTAGGAGTTTGAGACCAGCCTAAGCAACATAGAGACCTTGTCTCTACCAAAAAAATGTAGCCAGACATGAGGGAAGCCAGAGGATCACTTGAGCCCAGGAGCTCAAGGTTACAGTGAGCTATAAAGGCTATCTGCTGTACTCTAGACTGGGCAATAGAGTGAGGACCTGTCTCTATTTAATGAAAAGATGGGGAGGGAGGGAGGAGAAAAGAGAAGAAAGAAGGGTGAGGAGGAGGAGAAGAAATAACCAACTGACTCAAAATGACAGTAAGGAAAGCTCCAGGGGTCAACCCCTCCATCGAAACACCAGTAAATTCGGGGGAAAAAATCAACTATCTCAAACTTTGGAACCTGTGCAAACATGTATAATAATCAGCAAGCAGAGTGCTTCAGGAAATGATGCTACTAATCCTTAGTAAGAGAATGACTTACTTGAGCAACCTACCATCCCCCATTGCTCAGCCCTACCCCCTGTAGCTGTGTGATAGCAGCAGTGGTGGCTGGTGCCAGGATATGCAGTGGGGATTTTGCCCTACAAAAATTTGGGTTTGCACATTTCAGTTATTCTGGCATATTCCTGTGGAACTGGTATATACTTGCCTTGGTATTTTAGGCTGCGGTAGTTTTCATGGGTCACCTCTACTGGAAGATGTAACAAGAGAAAAACACTTTCCCCCCCTTTTTGTAACCAAACATTTAAGGAAATCTTTGTCAGGTCACTTGCTGACCAAATGGAAGGAATCTACAGTGACTAAACACAACAAATAATATATTTTGCAAAAACATTTTGGAAAAGCCCCAAATGAACAGCTGCAGTCCTCAACAAGAAAAAGTCAGCAATCTGATTTCCAACATTACCCATACTTATACACCTAGAATATACAATTCTAAACAAAAAATTTACAAAGAATACATAGAACAGGAAACTATGACATATTCACAGGAAAGAGGAATTTGATAAAAACTATCCCTGAGAAGCCCAGACATTGAAATCACTAGTCAAAAATGTTAAAACAACTGTCCTAAGTATGCTGAATTAGCTAAAGAAAACCAGAATAAATTGACAGAATATTAAGAAAATAAGGAAAACAAAGTAAGAACAAAATGAGGTCATCACTAAAGAAAAAATTATTTTTCCTTTTTTTTAAAAAGCACACAAAAATCCACAAAACTGAAAATACAGTTACTAAAATGAGAAATTCACTAGAAGGGATCAACAACAAATTTGAGGCAGAAGAAAGAATCAGCAAACTTGAAAATGGGCAATTGGAATTATTCAATGTGAGAAACAGAACGAAAAAAAAGTAAATAAAAATGAACCTAGTCAAAGTAATACATAGGATACCTACCATCTAGGAAACCAACATATGAATTGTAGGAGTCTCAAAAGATGAGAGAGAAAAGGGGTAGAAAAATTATTTGAAGAATAGCTGAAAACTTTCAAATCCAATTAAAGACATGAATATACATATCCAAAAAAGTTCAACAAACTCCAAACATCCACATTGAGACACACTAGAGTCAAAATATTGAAACCTAAAGACAAAGAGAGAATCCTGAAAGCAGCAAGAAAGAAGCAACTCTGATACAGGGAAAAATATTCACAACCTTGGATTTACCAGTAGTTCCTAAGTTTGACACCAAAAGCACAGGAAACAAAAGAAAAAAAATAGACAAATTAGACTTCATCAAAACTTAGAATTTTTATGCAAAGGATGCTATCAAGAAGATAAAAAGAAAACCCACAGAATGAAATAAAATATCTGTAAATCACATATCTAATAAGAGTATCTGTAAATCATATACCTAATAATATTATGTAAAGAATTCCTACAACCAAACAACAAAAAGACAAACAACTCAATTTAAAAATGGGTGAATAGTAAAGACATTTTCTCCAAAGATATACAAACATTTGTAAATGTATGACAAGATGCTCAATATCATTAGGTACTAGGGAAATGTAAATCAAAACTATGAGATACCACTTCCTACCCACTAGGATTGCTATTACCAAACAAACAAAACAAAACAGAAAATAACAAGTGTTGACAAGGATGTGGAGAAACTGGGACACACATATACTGCTGGTGGGAGCGTAAAATGGTACAGCCCCTTTGGAAAACGGCTCGGTAGGTTCTGAAAAAGTTAAACATAAAATTGTCAAATGGCCCAGCAATTCCACTCTTGGGTATATACCCGAAAGAACAGGAACTTGAGCAGGTACTTTTACACCACTGCAGCATTATTCATGACAGTCAAAGGGTGGAAAACAATCCAAGTGTCCAACAAGAGATGAATAAACAAAATGTGGTATGCCCATACAGTGGAATATTATTCAGCCATAAAAAGAAATGAAATTCTGATACATGCTCCAACATGAATGAACCCTGAAAGCACTACACTAAAGTAAAATAAGCCATACAAAATTGGAGAAATATTATATGATTCCACTTATATGAGGTACCTAGAATAGGCAAATTAATAAAGACTGAAAGTATAACAGAGGTTACCAAGCACTGCAAGGCAGGCGAAATCAGGAGTTACTGCTACCCACTAGGATGGGTGCAAAATTTCTGTTCAGGATATGTAGCGGTGAATTACTTAATGCTACTGAATTTTTCATTTAAAAATGGTCAAAATGGAGCTGGTGTGTAATGGTTCAGACATGCAATCTCAGCATTTTGGGAGGCCGAGGCAGGAGGAAAGCTTCAGCCCAGGAGTTCAAGACCAGCCTGGGCAACACAGTGAGATAACATCGCTACTAAAAAGTTAAAAAATAAGCCGGGCTCGGTGGCTCAGCCTGTAATCCCACGCCTTTGGGAGGCCTGAGCCCGCGGGTTCGAGACCTGCCTGGACAGTGAGACCTCATCTCTACAATAAATCAAAAAATCAGCCGGGCATGGTAGCGCATGCCTGTAATTCTGGCTACTCGGAAGGCTGAGGTGGAAGGATCGCCGGAGCCCAGCAGGTCGAGGCTGCGGTGGCCGGGAGCGGCCACTGCACTCCAGTCTGGGTGACAGAGTGAGACTCCAACTCAAAAAAAGAAAAAAAAAAATAGCTGGGTGTGGTGGAACACACCTGTAGTCCCAGGTACTCAGGAGCCTGAGGCAGAAGAATCGCCTGAGTCCAGGAGGTCATGGTTGTCGTGAGACATGATCATGCCACTGCACTTCAGCCTAGGCAACAGAGTGAAACCCCGACTCAAGAAAATATATAAATAAAAATAGTTAAAATGGTAAATGTTAAGTTATGTATATTTTGGCACAATTTTAAAACAAACAATTAAAAATGGGCAAAAGGTTTGAGTAGACATCACCAATGAAGACATACACATTGCAAATAAGTACATTAAAAGATGTTCAAGCCGGGCTCGGTGGTTCAGCCTGTAATCCTGCGCCTTTGGGAGGCTGAGGTGAGTGGATTGCCTGAACCCGCGGGTTCGAGACCCGCCTGGGCAGTGAGACCTCATCTCTACAATAAATCAAAAAAATCAGCCGGGCGTGGTAGCGCATGCCTGTAATTCCGGCTACTCAGAAGGCTGAGGCGGAAGGATCGCCGGAGCCCAGCAGGTCGAGGCTGCGGTGGCCGGGAGTGGCCACTGCACTCCAGTCTGGGTGACAGAGTGAGACTCCAACTCAAAAAAAAAAAAAGATGTTCAATCTCATTAGTCATCAGAGAAATGCAAATTAAATTCATGATGTGATATTATACACATCTATTAGAATAGCCAAATTTTTTAAAAAACTGATAATGCTAATACAGAGCAACCATAACTCTTACACTGACAGACAACCAAATGGTTCAACCATGCTAGGAAACAGTTTCTTATAAAGCTAAACACACTTTGCATATAACACAGCAATCTCACTCCTAGTTATGTACCTTAGAGAAACGTTCATACAAAATTTGTGTAAAATGTTTATAGCAGCTCCACTCAAATAATCAAAAACTGGAAACAACCCAAATGCCTGTCATCAGGTGAGTCGATAAAATGTGATATATTATATAACAGAATACTACTACCAATTTAAAGGAATGACTGATACACATAACAACTTAGATGAATCTCAAAGGCATTATGCCGAGTGGAAGAAGCCAGTCTCAAAAGGTTGTGCACTATTATGATGCCATTGCTCTGTATTCAGATTGTGGCAATGGTTACCTAAATCTATACACACATTAAAAGTCACAGAACTATACACGCCAAAAAAGGTCAAATAATTTAATTTATTTAACAAGCATAAAAATAAAATAAAAATAAACACAAAAACAATTTTAAAAAATAGTGCAAGACAGCAATCCAACCATCAGGCAAAATATAACTCAAGTCCCAAAGTATTAAGTATGACAAAAGGCATTATTCACATTGATAACATAACATTCAAGAATATGTACCAGGTCAGGCATGATGGCTCATGCTTGTAATCCCAACACTCTGGAAGGCTGAGGCGGGAGGAATGCTTGAGCCCAGGAGTTTGAGACCAGCCTAGGCAACATAGCAAGACTTCATCTCTAAAAAAAAAATTAAAAAAATAAAAAACTTAGCTAGCTGAGAGTGGTGGCACACATGCATAGTTCCAGCCTCTTGGGAGGCTAAGGCAGAAGGACTGCCTGAGCCCAGGAGATGGAGGCTGCAGTGAGTCATGATCATGCCACTGCACTCCAGCTTGGGTGGCAAAATGAGACCCACAACTCAAAAAAAAAAAAAAAAAAGAGTATGTACCAAATAACACAGCAACCAATTTAAAGCAGCAAAATCTACAAGGGATGCAAGGAAGATGGTAACACACTAATAAGACACCACTCTCAAAACAAGACAGATCAAGCACCATCTGTGGTGTGCACCTGAAGGATTGCTTGAGCCTAGGAGTTCAAGTACAACCTGGGCAACACAGCAAGACTCTGTGTCTGCAAAGAAAAAAAAATTAAAGACGGATCAAGCAGAGAAGAAAAAATACATAAGGAGACAGAAGATCTAACCAAAATAACAAACAGAGGAAATCTTATAGATGTATATATCAAACTCTACACCTTGATAACAGAGATTACATATTTTCCAGTGCTCACAGCACTCTCACAAAAAAAACCCTACACATTTATTAGGTCACAAAGAATATATCTTCCATAAAGTAAAGTAATTAAAAACAATACTCTCACTAGGCACAGTGGGTCACGCCTGTAATCCTAGCACTTTGGAAGGCTGAGGCAAGAGAATTGCTTGAGTCTAGGCGTTCGACACCAGACTATGCAACACAGCGAGACCATGTCTCTACAAAAAAATTTTTTAAAAATTGCTGGGCATGGTGGCATACATCTACAGTCCTAGGGGGCGGGGGGTGAGCCATGACTATGCCACTGCATTCTAGCCTGAGTGATAAAGTGAGATTCTGAATCAAAAAACAAACAACTGTCTGATCATAATACATTAAAACTAGGGTGGGTGCAGTGGCTCAAGTCTGTAATCCTAGCACTTTGGGAGGCCGGGGTGAGAGGCCAGGGGTTCGAGAACAGCCTCATCTCCACAATAAATAAAAAAATAAGCCGGGCATGGTGGCGCGCGCCTGTAGTTTCAGCTACTTGGAAGGCTAAAGCGGAAGGATCATGTAAGCCCAGCAGATCGAGGCTGCGGTGGCTGTGAGTGAGCCACAGCACTTGAGCCTGGGCGACACAGTGAGACCCCCAACTCAAAAAAAAAAAAATGTACTAACACCGCCACCACCAACAACAGAAGAAAGGTTTGTCTACCTAAAAATTTAAGAATCTCATACTAAACAACTTCTGGGTGAAAGAAAATGCCACTAAAATTGGAGAAATTTAAAGAAATACTAATAAAAATTTTCATCACCTGTGAAAACACAATGACACCATCTAAGAGAAAAAAATATCATGTTATCTCCATAGGAAAGAAAGTTCTTTCTAGAAGGAAAATTCACCATACAATCATGATTTTAAAAATAAAATCCAAGAAAATAGGAATTGAGGGATACTTTTTAAGTATGGTAAAAAATATATATACCTTAGTCCTTAAGCCAAAATCTTATCTAGTAGAAAAACAATCGAGGTATTTACATTAATATCAGAAACAAAGCAAGGATGGCCACTATCTCTGCTTCTGTCCGTCATTGTACTAGAGTATCAGCCAATGAAATTAGAAGAGGGAAATCAAATAGAGATATAAGAATGGGTAAAAGAAAAATAAAACTATTAGTAATTGCAGATAATATAATATCTAGAAAATCTGAAAGTCAGTGATGAAATTTATCCAATAATAAAAGAACTCAGTGAAGTAGCACAATTTAAGAATACATAAAAATCAGGTAAGTGGAAACTGGCTCCGGGGAGAAGTGGCATGAGATCCACCCGGCTGCAGCAGTCGCTTGCTGTCTTCTTGCCGCTGGGCGCCAGGCTCCGGCATGCTTGACCAGAGCCGCCGCCGCCGCCATGTGTATAAAGGGCCGCTTCCCCATCCGCCGCACCTTGCAGTATCTCAGCAAGTGGAACGCGGTGTTCAAGGATTCGGTGAAGGTCAAGACCATGAACTGTTACAACACACGCCAGGAAATTTGTGTTTTTCAAATATAATACAAAAAGCCTTGGGTACAGTTCATGATGTTTAAGAACATGATGCCAGCCGGGCACAGTGGCTCATGCCTGTAATCCCAGCATTCTGGGAGGTGGAGGTGGGAGGATTGCCTGAGTCCACGGGTTCCAGACTAGCCTGGGCAAATTGGTTAGACCGTGCCTCTACAATAAATCAAAAAATTAGCTGGGTGTGGTGCATACCTGTAGCTCCAGCTACTTGGAAGGCTGAGGCAGAAGAATCGCCTGAGCCCAGCAGGTAAGGCTGTGGTGGCCATGCGTGTGCCACTGCACTCCAACCTAGACAGCAGAGTGAGACTCTAACTCAAAAAAAAAAAAAAGAAAAAAAAAAAAAAAGAACTCGACGCCATCGCCCTTCCTGTGATTCTAGTTAGATTCTGGGGAACAGGTCCCAGTGGATGTGGAGACCAAGAACAATAAGGAGATCATAGTGCACATCAGAAAGATCTTGGGGAAGACAGAAGAAACCCTCAAGAAAGAGGAGCAGGAGAAAAAGCAGCTCTCTCACCCAGCCAACTCAAAAGAACTGCTTGAGGGAGTGCATGTGTGAAGTGGAAGGGCAGGAGCTCTGCCAGGGCCTGCTGCCATTGCCCAAGGAAATGACAGGGAAGTAGGAAGCCTCTCTGAAAGCCAGTGCCCGGGACTAAGGCCCAATGCCAAGGACTAAGGCCCAATGCCACTATGGGTTGGGCAGTTGTGTCTGACCAGTGTGGAAATAGGTATGGGGTTCTTTTGGCCCCAGGGAAGTCCCTCGTTGTGCCCCAGAGACACTCACTCTAGAAATCTCTTTGCAATACAAGGTCCCCTTTACACTCCTGTGTAAAATAACATGGGGAGAGGAGCATCACAGCTGAGCCGCTAAATGAAAAATCTCTGCTCCAGTGGCCAATAAAACGCTTCCTAATCACTCCCCCCACAAAATAAAAACAATAGCCTTTATATACCCAAACAATTAACAGAAGACATATGGTAGAGAAAAATCTCATCTGCAATAGAAATAAAATGATTAAATATTTAGGAATAAAGTTAATAAAAAGAATTCAGCCTATACAAAGAAAATTTTAAAACACTACTGAAAAACACTAAAGTAAACGTGAACAAGTGGAATTGAATCTCCTGTTCTTGGATAGGACTCAAAAATACAAGCATGTCATTTCTCCCCAAGTTAATTTATAAATTCAATATCATTCCAATAAAAATACCAACAAGATAATAGGCAGGTTGATACTAAAATTTATATGGAAAAACAAAAATATAAGACTAGCTAGGAAAATAGCAAAAACAAAAAACTATAAGGGGAGACAGACCCTACCAAATAGTAAAACATACCAATTAAAGTCTTAATAATCAAAACAATGTGATATACTAGTGCATGCAGACAAAAAAAGCAAGACTCAAGTACATACGGAAATTTAAATATGGCAAAGATGGCATCTCAAATCATTGAGGTCAAGATGAACTTTGTAATAAGTGGTGCTAGAATGAATTGGTGGAGATATGGAAAAAGTTAAAATTAGATCCATACTTCACACCAAATTTGCAATGCCAAATGGATTGGGAATCTAAATGATAAAAATGAAACCATACAACTACTAAAGGAAACATGAGTGAATTCCTCTTTAATCTTAGTATTAATACTTAGTATTAAGTATTAGGGAAAGGCTTTCTAACTGTGATTTAAAATCCAGACAGTAAAAGATTAATAAATGTAACTATTAAACATTTTTGCATGACCAAAAAAAAAAAAAAAGAAAAGAAAAAAAAACAGAAAAGAAGTCAGAAGACAACTGACAAACTGGGAGAAAATATTTGTAACATATGCCACCAGTAAGGGACTAATATCTCTAATATAGAAATAGTTCTTAAAAATGGAAGGACACAGCATTATTTACAACAGCCAACAGGTGGAAGCAACCCAAATGTTCATTGATAGATGAATGGATAAACAAAATGTAGTGCATACAAATAATAAAATTTACTCAGTCCTAAAAAACAAAGGAATTCTGACACACGCTACAAAAAAGAAGGTAACTCTGACATATTCTACAACATGGATGAACCTTAAGGACATCACACTAAGAAATAAGCCAGTTACAAAAAGACAAATATTGTATGATTCCACTTATATAAAGTACCTAAAGAGTCAAATTCATAGAGACAGAAAGAATGGTGGCTGACAGGAACCAGGGAAAGGGAAGAATGTGGAATTAATGTTTAATGAGTATAGAGTTTCAGTTTGAAAAAATGAAAAGAAGTTCTGGAAATAGATGGCACTGATGGCTGTACAATAATATGGAGGTATTAAAAAATATAAAATAGTATGTCACTTATATTTCACCACAACTTTTTTAAAAAGCTAAAGAACAGTTTGGCAAAGGGAGAAAAAATATGACACAAAAGGAGACATGTAACTGGCTCTCAAACATATGAAAAAATGTTCAAATCACTCAAAATTAGAGAAATGTATATTAAAACAGCACTGAGTCACCATTTCTCACCTATCACACGGGCAAAAATCAAGCATGACAGCATACTCTGTTGGCAAGGTTGTGGGGAAACAGGCACTATTCTTATACATTGTTAGTGCAAGTGCAAGTTGGTACAACTCTCCTGGAAGGAAATTTGACAATATCTGAGAAAATTACATTTGCATTTATCTTTCAACCGAGCAATTCCACTTCTAGAATCTACCCTGAAGATGTACCTCCAACAACACAAAAATACACATGCAAAGTGTTTGTTTATTCATTGTGCAGCAGTGTTTATAATTTCAAGATACTGGAAGCAACCTTAATGGCCACAGATAGGAGAGTGGATGAGTAAACTATGGTACATCCATGCAATGAGGTAATATGCAGCTGTAAAAATTAATGAAGAACTGTGCATAGCAGCATTATTCAAATAATAAAAAGTAGAAACAACCCAAAAGTCCACCAACTGATGAAAGGACAAAGAAAAGATGATATACTGGTACAATGGAATATAATTCAGCCATAAAAAGTAATGAAGTACTGACAACATGGATGAATCATGAAAACATTATGCTAAGAGAGAGAAGCCTGTAACAAAAGACCACATATTGTATGATCCCATTTATAGGAAATATCCAAAATAGGCAAATCTATACAGATAGAAAATAGATTAGTGGTTGCCTAGGGCTGGGGAAAGAGAAGATGGCAAGTGACTGCTAATGGATCAGGGTTTCTTTTTGGGCTTACAAAAATGTCCTAAAATTGATTGTGGCAATGTTTGCACAACTGTGTAGATAATAAAACCACTGAATTGTATACTTTAAATGTGTGAACTTAAGGTATGTAAACTATATCTCAATAAAGTGTGTGTTTTTTTGAGTTGGAGTCTCACTCTATTGCCCAGGCTGGAGTGCAGTGGCCGCTCCTGGCCACCGCAGCCTCAACCTGCTGGGCTCTGGCGATCCTTCCGAGTACCTGGAACTACAGGCGCGCGCTACCACGCCCGGCTGATTTTTGATTTATTGTAGAAATGAGGTCTCGCCAAGTTGCCCAGGCGGGTCTCGAACCCGCGGGCTCAGGCAATCCATTCACCTCAGCCTCCCAAGGCATGTGATTACAGGCTGAGCCACCGAGCCCAACTGATAAAGTGTTTTTTTAAATGAATGAGGAAGATCTCAGAACAGATATGGGATGATTTTGAAGGCATACTGTTAAGTAAAAAAAAAGCAAACAATTATCTATAGCATGCCACTCTTCATATAAGAGAGAAGATATAAAAATACACAACTATCTGCTAATTTGTGTAAAAGAAACACAGGTTAGTGCAGCTACTTAAGTTAGCTATATAGGGTAGGAAGGAAAAGGATTCAAAGAAAGCATGAATGGGAACAGTGTGGTAGGAATGAGGATGGAGTGACACTTCTCTGAGCCTACCTTTGTATGTACCTCTCACTCTCAGAATCTCAGTCATGTTTCAGACCCTCAAAATAAACTGGTATCAACTAAGATATAGTAAGAACCCAAACTGCAATATAAACACTAACAATGTAATATTACATTGTATTACAGCTAACACCACCACTCTGAATAGCATTAGGAAGGAAAGAACAAACTTTAAGTAACAGTGGAAACAGTATCCTAGTTGGACACTGTAAGTCTGAAGAACTGTGATTCTGGGGGTGAGGCAAAGAAAATACAAGGGGAGCCTGGAACAACTTGTGGTACCATACAGCAAGTAAGTACTCAGAAAAATGATGAGAACTTGTTGATAGGACACAGAAGCATACCTGAAGGAGATCTTAACTAAGGAGCCAATGCTGGAACGGTAAGCAACTAAATGATGATACTGGATTTTAACTCATAGAATAAAGTGAATATCCATTGTCCATGCCGATACAGATACATAATCAAATAAATAAATGAGAGAATGGGTAGCTCTTCTCTCAGTAGAATTTTAATTAATAAGTGTAGACAGAAAGAAATAGATAATTACCCTGAGGCAAACACCACAAAGATCCACAGGTGGATACTAAGGTCAGTGGGCATAAATTTATGGAGAACCTGAAATAGAGTACCTCCCCCAAGGTACTTAATAATTAGAAAAGATAGTAACCCTATAGTGTAAAATCCTGGCAGGCACCAAGTAAAGCAAGAGACATATAAATATAAACATAAGCCAAGGTAAATATCACCAGTAATAAGACATATCAATGTCTTGAACTCCTTCATGTGATGCCCTAAGGACACAAAACTAGTATTTATGCTCTGGCTAAAAATGTATATAGCCTCATTCCAACCATGAGGACACTGGACAAACCTAAACTGAGGGACATTAAATAAAATAACTGAAATACATTTTTTATTTGTTTATTTTGAGTTGGAGTCTCACTACCACCCAGAGTGGAGTGCAGTGGCATACTCACAGCCACCACAGCCTTGACCTGCTGGGCTCAGGTTATCCTTCTGCCTCAGCCTTCCAAGTAGCTGGAATTACATGCATGCCATCATGCCCAGCTAATTTTTCTTGATTTATTGTAGAGATGAGGTTTCGCCAAGTTGCCCAGGCTGGTCTCAAACTCATGGGCTCAGGCAATCCTCTCACCATGGCCTCCCAAAGTGCTGGGAGTATAGGCGTGGGCTGCTGCATGGCCAAATGATATTCTTAAAAATATCAAGGTTGGCCAGGTGTGGTAGACCACTCCTGTAATCCCAGTACTTTGGGATGCCGAAGCAGGAGGACTGCTTGAGCCCAGGAGTTTGAGACCAGCCTGGACAACATGGTGAGACCTCGTCTCTACAAAAAGAATAAAAAAACATTACTCAGGTGTGGTGACAAGTGCCTGCAGTCCTAGCTACCTGGGAGATTGAGACTAAAGGATCGTCTGAGTCCAGGAGGTTGAGGCTGCAATGAGCAGTGATCGCGTCATTACACTTCAGCCTGGGACACACAGCAAGACTCACACTCAAATTAAAAAAAAAAAAAAAGCACTCAAAAAAACAAATCAAGGAAGACAAGAAACTAAGGAATTGTTACAGACTACAGGAGGACAAGGAGAAATAACTAAATGCAACATAGGATCTTGGATAAGATCCTGGAATGACAACAGAACCTGAATGGAAAAACTGGTGAAAATCAATCACATCTATAGTGTGCAGCTGGTAATACAGTACCGTTAGTTTACTGTTCTTGATAATTGTGCTATGATTATGTAAGATGTTAACTTCAGGGGAAGCAAGGGAAGGACATAGAAAACTTTTGTATTACTGTGGCAGTTTTTCTCTAATCTGTTTAAAATAAAAAGTTTAAAAAGAAATATTCATTTAGATTATATATTTATCACCTGTGAGCAATGTGAGAATGGTGACCATTTATGTAACAAACCCCAGAAACTCACTAAAAGGAGCTTTAAAAAAAATACAGAAGCTGGACTTGGTGGCTCAGCTTGTAATCCCGCGCCTTGGGAGGCTGCGGTGAGTGGATTGCGTGAGCCCGCGGGTTCGAGACCCGCCTGGGCAACTTGGTGAGACCTCATCTCTACAATAAATCAAAAAAATTAGCCGGGTATGGTAGCGTGCGCTTGTAGTTCCAGCTACTCAGAAGGCTGAGACGGAAGGATAGACCAGCAGGTCAAGGCTGCGGTGGCCGGGAGCAGCCACTGCACTCCAGTCCGGGCAACAGAGTGAGACTCCAACTCAAAAAAAAAACAAACAGAAATTGAATAAAGATGAGGGAAAAAAATCTATTCATTTCTGACTCCCATCCCAGGAGTTACATTTTCGCAGAACATTACATTCACCACCTTAAACTCACAAGTTTCCAAAATCTTAAGAGTATGGTTTCCATGGTCTAAAAACACATGATAAAGAACTGTACACTTTGGGCACCTCAGCACCCTGATCCAGAATGGTAAGTGATGGTGTTTCCTGGCCATCTCTGGTCTGGAGTCTGGGAAGCCTAGGTCTTAAACTCAGTTGTGGCACTTGGCATACAATGCCCTTTCTGGGTGTCAGTTTCCTCCACTGTATGAGATTTGGACTAGACAAGGGTTTTGAAAGCTAACTAGCCCACTGTTGTACTGTCCAGGAGCAAAAAATGGTTTTTACAGGTTTCTTTTACTTTTCTCTTTTTCTTTTTATTTTTTTGAGACAGAGTCTCATTCTGTCACCCAGGCTGGATGTGCAGTGGCATGGTCATAGCAAACTGCAACATCAACCTCCTGGGTTCAAGTCATCCTCCCACCTCAGTCTCCCCAATAGCCAGGATTACAGATATGCCACCACGCCTGACTAATTTATTTTTCATAGAGATGGGGTCTTGCTATGTTGCCCAGGCTGGTCTTGAACTCCTGACTTCAAGCGATTCTTCCATCTAGGCCTCTCAAAATGCTGATATTATAGGTGGGAGCCACCTCACTAGCAGTGTTTTACATTTTAAGGGTTGAAAAAAAAATTTGTGACACGTGAAAATTATATAAAATTCAAGTCAGGCACGGTGGCTCACACCTGTAATCCCAGCAATTTGGGAGGCCAAGGCAAGAGGATTGCCTGGGCCCCAGGGTTCGAGACCAGCCTAGGCAAGTTGGCAAGACCTCATCTCTACAATAAATCAAAAAATCAGCCAGACCTGGTAGCTGGTGGTTCCAGCTACTTGGAAGGTGGAGGCGAAAGGATCTCTTGAGCTCAGCAGGTGGAGGCTGCAGTGGCCGTGAGCGTGCCACTGCACTCCAGCCTGGGCAACAGAGTGAGACTCTGACTCAAAAAATAAATAAATAAAATAAATAAAATAAAATAAAATAATATAAAATTCAAACGTCAGTGTCCATAAATAAAAATGTATTGGAACACAGTCCCTCTTATGTATTGTCTTTTGCTATATCCACACTACAGTACCAGAGTCGTGTAGTCAGAGTATGGTTCCCAAAGCCTAAAATACTTAAAATTATAAGTACTATCATACTTATTATATTTACAACACATTATAATATAAATATCAATACATTTACAATAGAAGTTTGCCGATGAACGAGACCACTCTAAGAATATTCTATCTGTAACCAAAACAATCACATTGAAGGAATCTTGGCCGCATGGAAACCGCATGGAAACGGTCGCAAACTTACGACCCTTACTAACCCTGGGCCTGAAGAGTTAAGCGACCCTCTAAAGCCACTCCAGACAACTGGGGATGTCAAGTGAGCTCTACCTAGCCAGGGCCCGCCTCCTCCCGGGAGACAGGGAGAGCAGTGATCAAGAGTTTCATTCTGGAGGCGCCTGACCGACTGGGTGACTTGGAGCAAGTCATTTCACGTTCCCCCGGCCTCAGTAAATGGCACTTTAATGACAGCACTCACCTCTCAGGGCTGCTGTGAAGGACGAGAGGAGAGAGGCTCGGCACCGCGCGGACGCCGGATCACTGGTGGCTCGTGCTGTTACTGTGAAGCTCTCCCGAGGCTGGGACCCATCCTGGGCAACCCAAGGCAGCAGCGACAGCCGGAAAGAGGCCCGTGGGGAGGGCCAGGAAGCTTGGCCTCGCCCCTCCGGCTCTCCGGCCTCGGTTTCCCCGACTACGGCTCTGGGGCTGCCCAAGAAACCTCGGTGTCCTCACGGGCTCGGTCCCGCGCCAACAGCCCCTCCGGCCTGCACCTAGGCTCGGTCGAGCTTCTCCCCCTACCCAGATGCTGACCCCAAACCAGCAGCCTCGGAACTCACCAGGCGTCTCCACAGCAACGACCCGTCTACCCGACCCGCGTGCCGGCCGGCTGCGCGCCTGACAACAAAGCGCGCTCCCATTGGCCCTAGGGACTGCCCCACCATCCAATCAGCGCAGGCTCACGAGCCGCTCTCCCGCCAGACTGGCGCGCCGGGCCCTGTGGGCGGCACCTCTCTGAGCAACCCAGCGCGGCTGTCAAACTAAGGACTTGGGCTTGTTGGTTCCGGAGCCGAACTCTCGGTCCTTGCGTGCCAGTACCCAGCGCCAGCTCGCGGTTGGACTCAGGGCTCCACCGCTCGCAGTGCTGAGCGCCTGGCCCCGAACAGTCGCTAAATGACGGGCTGCGTGTTGTTGCCACGACCTGGGAAACGTGCTCTGAAGGCAGGGAAACTTGGGGGGCCAGGGAGGAAGGGTTTCATCCTTATTCATTGTGTTACCCGAGCCTGACCTCCGCGATAAGGACTGGAAGCCCAAAAGGCACAGATAAAAACTATGGAAACGGAAAAAAAGAAGACGCGGTAGACGGACAAAGGATGGAGAGCAGGGTCAGAATTCCAGAGCTGAAGAGGTTCCAGCGTTGAAGGGCTTCTGACAAGGGTCCCGGGCTGAAAGAGGTTACTGTCTTCGGAGATAATAACGAGACGTCTCGGGAAAGGGCTTCCCACTGGTTGACTCATTGCTACGCGAGTCTGGCAAGGATGGTTTAAAATAGGAACGAATGTTATGGCTCCTTTCTGGTCTTAATAAAGACTGTAAAACCGTGGTGAAGACGTCAGTCAGTTCAGTACAATAAATATGTACTGACATGCTACATGTTTCAAAAATTAGTGAGTCACAAAACCTGACTTTGAGTAGGGCAGGTGAACAGAAACATAAAGTTTCAAAACTGTGTGGATTAATGTGCAGTCTTGGACGGAGCTTCCACCAGCCGTGCTGGAATGAAACAGTTGAAAAAAGGTGGGAAGCGTAGTCCAAGCTGCAGGGAGCTGTGTGGCAAGGGTTCTGAGGTGAGAAACTGCAGATCATGCAGGGTCCTCAGGCAGCACAGTATTCCCATATGGAAAATCACAGGGCCATGATGGGGAGAGAGAGCTCTGGAGTGGGGAGAGCCCAGTCCAAACAAGCAAGCAGATAACATCACTCTTACTACAGTGAGGTTGGTAGATTCAATATGGGCAGGCTAGACAGGGACTGCTGCCTTGTGGTCTTGGGAGAGTTAGGCCTGAATCCCATCCTTGGGGACTGCAACCATTTATTCATATTCAACCCACAAATATTCCCGGAGCTCCTTGTGGAAGCAGGACACCCATGAAACATGATGGCAGAAGAATGCATGCAAAAACAGTTGGGCCTGGGAGCCAAGGAAACTCCAAGCCCTAGCTCACCCAGGCTGGAGTGCAGTGGCACACTCATGGCCGCCCCAGCGTCTACCTGCTGGACTCCGCCTCACCATTCCAAGTAGCCAGAACTACAGGCATGTGCTACCATGCCCTGCTAATTTTTGATTTATTGTAGAGATGAGGTCTTGCCAAGTTGCCCAGGCTGGTCTTGAACCCACAGGCTCAGGCAATCCACTCGCCTCGGCCTCCCAAAGTGCTGAGATTACAGGCTGAGCCACCAAGCCCAGCATAAGATCTAGCTTTTAATAAGAGTCCTCAGGGGTGGTCAGGTACAAACAGCAGCCATATTTCATTAGAAATGAATTTTATTAACAATGTAGACACACAGATTGAAAACCTGACTCTGGTATTCACTGGCACACTAAAGACAAGAATTAGCAGGTCCTGAAGCCCAGCCTGCCCTGTTCCCTGGCATGGTATAGCAGACTATGGAGGCAGAATGGCCCAGGCCACCCAAGGCTGAAGACAGGAGCCTCAGGAGGTCAGCAGAGTCTGCAGGAAGGTCCAGACTAGACCAGCTGCCTGCATCTCCCCACAGGCCTGTGCATGGGCATGGACAGCAAAGGCTCCAGGCTGATCACACTACCCCCAGATCTGAGCAGTCTAAACATATCAGACAGCAGCCCTGAAGATGGAAATCACCTTACCTTCAGGTTCCCTAAGATGTCCTCCTCATCCACCAGCCTGCTGCCCATGATGACCCAGGATGCCCAGGAGTACAGGAAGGTAAAGAAGTCATGTTTGAACAATGAAGTTCTCTTCATTTATTTGGCATGAGGATGGGTAAGAGGACTATGAGATCACAGACATGACTGCGTGAGGCGGGTGCCTGAAGCTGGTATCCGCCAGGTCCTTGCTCTGCCAGAAGGCCTCTCTGGAAAAGGCAACCAGCTCAAAGATGCCCAGGATTCCTCTATGCCAATCATTAAAAAGTCATGACCATCCCTTTCTTGCCAATCTGCCAGGGCTCCAACGGGGAAAAGCGGATAATTATCCTTTAGGAGATAAGAGAAAAAGATGTCATTAGCTCTTCAGCCAACACCTTACCTTGCAAGACCCCTACCAGGTACTCCCACTGTGGGCTCTCAGAACAGCCTGTCTCAGCCCGCCAGGCATTTGGTAAGCCTGCTCATCCCAGCAATGATCTTCCTGGACCCCCACAGGATAGTGGGACTGTCAGGCATTGGATGATGACCGAACATCAGCATGGCCCACCCAGGACAGACCCTCAACACAGCAGCCTCAGTGTGTATGCTGCACGTGCAATCATCTCTATTAGTCTGTGGACCCAGGGCAGCCTACCTCCTCCTGACTGCAGGCTCCCTAAGGGAATGCACAGTGCCTCAGTCAACTGTTTTCTCAAAGCCTGGCTCAAGGCCAAGCACAGGGTGACCCCTGACTAATGTATGTGGAATGAACATGTCCCTCTCACAGAGGTGACAAGAAGTCTCCAGGGAAAAGCACCAGAGCTTGAGACAGCCTGGCTGGAGACAGAGGAGGGGTGTATGACAGCCTTCAGCTTCCCATCATAAAACAGCATAATGGAGATACCTACCTCATGGGGATGGCATATCTACACAAGGGGAGCATGGACAGAGCTCATAAGGATCAAATGGAATCATGTGTGTAAAGTGCCTGGAGAGTACCTGACATGTAGTAAGTATTCGTCCATTACTTATTGTTGTTAAAATTATAATTGTCCTTTGATATCTGTAAGGGATTGGTTCCAGGACCAAGAATACCAAAATCCACAGATACTCAAGCCCCTTAAATGGGTATTTGCATATATCCTAGGTACATTCTAGATTCCTTATAATACCTAATGCAATGTACACACTATTTTAAATAGTTGTTATACTGTATTGTTCAGAGAATAAAGGCTGTACATGTTCAGTACAGATATAATTGTCCTTTTTTTTTCTCTCAAATACTTCAGTCCATGGTTGGTTGAATTTAACATTGTAAAACCCACAGATATGGAGGGCTGACTGTATTCTCTCCCTAGCTTGCAGACCAGAACTGAGCACCCACTAGGATCTGCTATTCCTCACTAGCCTTTCTGGGGCAACAAAGGTTCCATTATGGAAGGTCCTTTCAAGCTTCTCATGCCCATACTTCATCATAGACATGTACTTATCTCAAGAATATTTTTCAACCAAGAGAGGAAATTTTAACCCTGTCACAGAATGCCATGTTTGGGTTGTAGGGGCTTCTTGTAGGAGAGGGAGGTCATTTCACCTACCCACACTGTATTCACAAAAGAGGAGGTTGCAAATCTGAAATGACTTATTTCCAGGTTTGCCTGGAGTCCCCTAGCTGTACTGGGGTCCAGAATCTAGTTGTCTACACATCCAGGCCAATGCTCTTTTCACTACTCTGTGACCATTCCCAGAGCCTCAGCTGGAACCTAGTTAGGCCAGAACTCCTCTGGCCAGTCTGGAAAAGTTCTCCTTGAAAATCAGAGTTCAGTCAGGAGTACCTACGCTGCCAGGTGTCAAGGCAGGTAGAGCATTGCAAGACCATCCCACATAGCACTTGCAGTGCCCCTGGGGAATGGTTCAAATACAGCCTTCCCAGTTCACAGATGGAAACACTGAGGAACAGGGTCAGAAATTGATTCAATCCTGTAGCCACTGTGAAGATGGACCTGAGGGGCCTGAGGGATCAAGGGGCCGAATGTGTCCTTCCTGGGCAGGACAAGGAATGTGTGTTTTGCCCGGAGGTGGGATCACTGCCTCTTGTCACACAGCAGTCCCAAAACGGATCCTCTTGCTACCCTATCCCTATGCACTGGTCCTAGCCCAAGTACAGCTCCTTGGTGAGGAACTCGAAGAAGCGGGCACTGTGGCTGCGGTTCTCCTCTGCTGT
>NW_007248431.1:984051-984681 GCF_000164805.1 Carlito syrichta
AGGGGCCTCCCCCAGGCTCGACCCTAACAACCATCCCCACGGGAGTTATAAGATTTTTTTTTTAATGTAAGTTGCCTTTTCAAAGTCAGGCAATTTCATGTTCAACGTGAAATGGAGACCTGATGACATGTGTGGTCGGGGCTGGAAGAGAGAAACCCTCGCTACAAAGTCATCTACCTTTGTAGCTTCTTGTGCCGGTGGTGAGCCACTATCTACTGGGGTGACAAAGGTGTTTAAATAATGTGGAAATCGGGCCGGGCGCGGTGGCTTATCCCAACACTTTGGGAGGCCGAGGTGAGAGGATTGCCTGAGCTCATCTCTACAATAAATCAGAAAATTAGCTGGGCGTGGTGGTGCATGCCTGTAATTCCAGCTACTTGGAAAGCTGAGGCTGAAGGATCACCTGAGCACAGTAGGTCGATGCTGCAGTGGCTGTGAGCATACCACTGCATTCCAGCCTGGGCAGTAGAGTGAGACTCCAACTCAAAATAAATAAGTAAATAAGTAAATAAAGTAGAAATCTGTTAGTGTGGCTAAACATGAGTCTTCCATCGGTGTAAAATTTTCTGAAGCCGGTCTCGGTGGCTCAGCCTGTAATCCCGCGCCTCTGGGAGGCTGAGGTGAGTGGAT
>NW_007248432.1:0-3814 GCF_000164805.1 Carlito syrichta
CTGTTATAAAAGTGTATCAGCACTTAACTTTTCTTTTAGATATGCTCTCTTCCAGGTTTTCTGTCTACCTCCACAGCCTGCTCCAGGACAGCTGGTTACTACCATCCTTATGCTCATTAAAAGACTGGCCAGAACAAGTTGCTGTTCTACATTTACAAGGAATCTTCACAAAACTCTCACCTGCAGAAATCTACACCTTTAGCGCCTACCTTTGGGCCCTGCTCTGGCTGGTTCTGCACCCTTCCACGACTTTACCCCCACAACACCCCCAACCAGCAGGAAGTAGCCAGAAAGAGTAACGATGCCCCTCCCCATAAAAAACAGAAAAGGTGGGAATGAAGGGTGCAGGAAGTGACCAGAGGGGCGGCTCCCAAAATGGCGCTGACACACCAGACAACAAAGGCCCTAGGTCCCGGCTTCTGTGAGCACAATTCCCCGCATGCGCGCAAATTTCAAACCTTCCCACACGCGAATTTCAAACCTGCAAGCCTCCAATCCGTAGCCAGCTTTGTTATGCATCCAATAGGACTATAACATGGGGTTGGCCCCTCCCTGCTCCCATGCGGCTCCTCCAATAGGAACATAGCACAGCCCCTTCCGGCCCTGTCAGGCTGATAAATACAGCCCGCTCCCGGCAACTTGCTCTCTCTTGGTCTCTCTTTCTCTCTCTCTGTCGCTTTCTCCCTCTCTGCAGCTCTCTCCCCACCTCTCTCCCACTTCCTCTCTCTCTCTTACTCTTTCTCTCTCTCTTTTTCTTTTTTCCCGTTACAGATCCCCTCTGTAACAGCCACTTTAATAAATCTCTTGGTCCTGGCCGGGTGTGGAGTCATTACTGGCACTGAACTTCTTTCAGTTCTCCTTTGCTTCTTTCTTACTTCCAGTATTGGGGCTGTTGCCCTACCCCGTGACTCCTAAAACACTTCCCTTCACTGCTTCCTAACTGCCACTCTCCAGGAAACATTTCTGGCCTTCCAGTCCACACTGCCATGGTGTGTTTGCTTACTCATTCTCTTCTGACTCCTAAAATACTGGTACTTCCAAGGCCTTGCCTTTAATTCCTACCATTTTGGCTCTTTCGGGATAATTATGTCCACTCCTCAAATTTACTGATGATTTTCAAAGTCTACTATTTTTTGAACAATTGTTATGTGCCAGGCACTGTATATTTTTATGTATTTTGTCTCTTTGAATTCTTAAAACAACCTAATGGCCATTCTTAGCATACCTGTTTTGCATAAGACTCAAACAACATTGCCTATCTTGTTCAAGTCATAGATTAGAAGAGCTGGGATTTAGCTGGGTGCAGTGGCTTACTTCTGTAATTCCAGCACTTTCAGAGGCAGAGGTGAGAGGATCGCCTGAGTTCAGGAGTTCAAGACCTGCCGGCAACTTGGTGAGACCTTGTATCTACAATAAATAAAAAAATTAGCCGGGCGTGGTGGCGCATACCTGTGGATCCAGCTATTTGGAAGACTGAGGCGGAAGGATTACCTGAGCCCAGCAGGTCGAGGCTGCGGTAGCCATGAGCATGTCACTGCACTCCAGCCTGGGAAACAGAGTGAGAATCAATCAATCAATCAATCAGTCAGTCAATAAAAAAGAGCTGGGATTTGAGCTTAAATCTGACTTCAGAACTGTTGACTTAAATGTGCCATATGCTACCCAATATATCACCAACCCAGATTTCTGTCTTGAATGTGAGATCAGGCATTCATATCTCTGAAGTACTTTAAAGACATCAGTAAAGAAATTATTTTAAATATAGATACCTTTGTCCTTCCCGAATCTTAAGAGAATATAAATCTTGTGCAGTGGATGGTTTTGTGCATGCATCTTATGTTCAGTTTTCTCTAGAACATCACCAGAATGCCTCCTGGGAATTTTGATTTTAACATGGTCAAAACTGAAGCCCCATTCTCCCAACACTCCCCTTCTTGTGTTTCTCATATTGTTAAGGTCTCACCATCCACAGGAAGATAGACATGAAGGAATCCTCTAGGGGTTTTTCTGCCCCTCCTCCTCCTTCTCCTTTTGGCTCCAAGTCTTGTAGAATTTACCCAGAGATGGCTGGCCCTCACCAGTGTTCCTGCCCAAGACTGCTCCCTCCTAATTAGTCCCCTCAATTTTGGTCTTTCCATACTCCAAGTCCCCCCTGAATCTTGCTGCTAAGGCCATTTTATTTATTTATTTAAAATCCCAAAATGACTTTATTTTTATTTTTTAAACATATTTTGTATTATAAAATTATGGGGGTACAGTTAAGGGTTAGGTATACAAATGTGCATCACTCTGACACCCTTGTTGATAAGAGGTGTCTCCCCATCCCCAGACAGATATTGACTACCGTTAATCCCATCTTCCTTTCCCTTCCTACCCCCCCATAGTTTCCCACCACCGTCAGTCCTTTTCTTTTAGTATTATGATATATGTTCAAGCTCACTATATGAGTGAGAACATGTGATACTCAGATCTTTGTTTCTGTGAGAGATCACTTAGTATTATAGACTCTAGTTCCATCCAGGTTGCTGTGAAATTCATGATTTTGTTCTTTTTTATGGCTGCATAGTATTCCATTGTGTATATGTACCACATTTTTAAAATCCAGTCCTCTTTTGATGGACAGCATGGTTGGTTCCAGGTTCTTGCTATTGTGAACAATGCTGCAATAAACATTCGTGTGCAGGTATCTTTTTGACAGAGTGATTTGAGTTCTTCAGGGTATATTCCCAGTAGGGGGATTGCAGGGTCATATGGGAGGTCAATATTTAGAGCTTTTAGGAATTGCCACACTGCTTTCCACAGAGGTGGCACTAGTTTGCACTCCCACCAACAGTGTAGTAGTGTTCCCTTTTCACCACATCCTCCCCAGCATCTGTTATTTTTTGAGTTATTGATAATTGATATTCTGACTGGAGTTAGGTGGTATCTCAGTGTAGTTTTAATTTCCATCTCCTTGATCATTAGTGAGGTTGAACATTTCTTCATGTGTCTGTTGGCTGCTTGGATGTCTTCCTTTGAGAAGTGTCTGTTCATATCTTTTGCCCACTTTATAATGGGGCTGTTTTTTTTTTCTTTTCAGCACTTTGAGTTCCTTGTAGATCCAAGACGTTAGGCCTTTGTCAGACCCAGAGTTGGCAAATACTTTTTCCCAGTCTGTAGGCTGTCTCTCTGCTCTCTTGATGGTTTCTTTGGCTTTGCAGAAGCTTGTGTTTAATGAGGTTCCACTTGTCTATCTTATCTCTTATGGCCTGTGCATTTTGAGTTTTGTTCAGGAATTGGATGCCTGTTCCAATTTCCATAAAGGTGTGTTCTGCATTATCTAAGGTTCTCATGGTTTGAGGTTTTACCTTTAGGTCTCTGATCCATTTAGAGTTAATTTTTGTGTATGGGGATAGGTAGGGGTCTTGTTTGAGTCTTCTGCATGTGGTCAGCCAGTTTCCCCAGCACCATTTACTGAATAGGTTCTCCTCTCCCCAGTAGTAGGTGGTGGAGGCTTTGTCAAAGATTGAGTTGGTTGAGAAATTGAGGTTTTGCTTCTGGAATCTCAATTCTATTCCACTGGTCTATATGCCTGTTCCTGTACCAATACCAAGCTGTTTTGATTATCGTAGCTTTATAGTAAAGTTTAAAGTCTGGTAATGTGATACTGCCTGCTTTGTTTTTTTTTTGTTGTTGTTGAGGATTGTTCTGGCTATTCTTGGTCGTTTGTGTTTCCATATGAATTCCTGTATTGTTTTTTCTAGGTCTGAGAAGAATGTTGCTGGTAATTTGATGGGTATTGCATTAAATCTGTAGATTGCCTTAGGTAGGATGG
>NW_007248432.1:3962-4817 GCF_000164805.1 Carlito syrichta
TTTTCACGTTTCTGGTTAGGAAGATGCCAAGGTATTTCATGTTTTTTGTGGCTATTGTGAATGGAATTGTGCTTTTTATTTGGCTTTCTGTTTGTTTATTATTGGTGTAAAGAAATGTGATTGTCTTTTGTACATTTTATACCCCGAGACTTAGCCAAAGTCTTTCATCAGTGTAAGGAGGTTTTTTGACAGATTCTCTTGGGTTTTCAAGATACACAATCATGTTATCTGCAAAGAGAGATAACTTGACTTCCTCTTTTCCTATTTGGCTACCCCTGATTACTTTCTCTTCTCTGATTGCTCTAGCCAGGACTTCCAATACTATATTGAACAGGAGGGGTGAGAGTGGGCATCCTTGTCTTGTTCCAGTTTTCAGGGGAAATGGTTCCAATTTTTGTCTGTTTAGGAGGATGCTCGCTGTGGGTTTCTCGTAGATGGCTTTTACTATTTTGAGGTATGCTCCACGTATGCCTAGATGTTCAAGGGTTTTTATCAAGAAGGGTTGCTGGATTTTATCAAAAGCTTTTTCTGTATCTAGTGATATAATCATGTGGTTTTTGTTTTGACATCTGTTGATGTATTTAATTACATTTATTGGTTTTACGAGTGTTGAACCAGCCTTGCGTCCCAGGGATGAAGCCTACTTGGTCATGATGGATGATTTTTGAGATGTACTGTTTAATCCAGTTTGCTAGGATCTTGTTGAGAATTTTAGCATCTATGTTCATCAAAGATATTGGCCTGTAGTTCTCTTTCTTTGTGGGTCTTTACCTGGTTTGGGTATCAATGTGATGTTAGGTTCATAAAATGATTTGGGGAGAGTTCCATCTTTCTCAATCACCTGGAATACCTTCA
>NW_007248432.1:6092-11673 GCF_000164805.1 Carlito syrichta
GTTCGCATGAAAGTTTGTTTCTCATCCTCTTACTTTGAGTCTGTGAGTGTCCTTTTTAGTGAGGTGAGTCTCTTGAAGGCAATAAATTGTTGCCTGGTGATATTTTATCCATTTTGCCATTCTATGTCTTTTCAGTGGTACATTTAGTGCTAAGAGGCAGAAGGAGATTGAATATCTGGTGAAAATATCACAAATCGAAAGTTTGTTCATGAATTATACACTCATATACAATTATACAGTTGCTACTCTGAACAAATTAAAGAAGATTTGATTGAAGAAAGGTTCACATAACAAAATTCAATGAAGTGGCATTTAGTATATTCATCGTTGTGCAATGGATGCATTTTTGTAAAGTATTTGAGGTACTTCTGTTGATACTATGTAATACTAGAAAGTGATATTGGCAGGAAATAAAATTAAATGATAAGAAAGTTATTCTTTCAAACCAGTATTTTCCTACGTTTTTTGTTATTTCCATCACTGGTCAGTGGATCGGTTTGTGGAAACTTTTAGGAGTGGCTGGGAGAATCCTGTTGGCCTCTCCAGGTCTGAGAGGGCCCATGAGGTCCAGTGTTCTGCAAGACCTCTTTCTGTGTTAAATGCCACGACTGGAGGCCAAAGACGAAGAGAGGCCAGTAACAAGAGCAGACATATCTGAACTGTTCTCATGTCCTAGCTACTCTGCTGGCTCACTGATCCTTATACTATTTCTAAAACTTCCAACAAGCTTGCAGAGTTATCTTTTTTCTCTTGCCAAGTGAAGGAACTGCCAAGTGAGGGGATTTGCTCAAGGCCACATAGCTGAATATTTTGGAGCAATAAAAGAATCTAACAGGTTGGGTATGGCAGGTCATGTTTATAATTCTGGCACTTTGAGAGCCTATGGCAGGAGGATCACTTGAGCCCAGAAGTCTGAGACCAGCCTCGGCAACATGGCGAAACCCTGTCACCACTACCACCATCACCACTACCACCACCACCACAACAACAGAATTAAAAAAAAAATCTACCTGATCTATCACAGAAACAAAGAACTGAATACCACATGTTCTCACTCTTAAGTGGGACCTGAACATTACTCACAATAGCACAAGGAAGGGATCAGCAGTCCTGGGACACTGCCAGAGGACAGGGAGGAGATGGGGCATGTAACAACACAAAGGATATCTGATCCTAAACCAGGGGAACTGAGAACCAGTTGGAGACCCACACTTCACCTGCACATAGATTACTTACGTACCTAATCCTGACTTGTACCCACATCTTTAAAAAGAAAAAAAGTCTGGGCTTGGTGGCTCGGTCTGTAATCCCAGCACTTTGGGAGGCTGAGACAAGTGGATTGCCTGAGCCCATGGGTTCAAGACCCACCCGGGCAACTTGGTGATACTTCGTCTCTACAATAAATCAAAAATTAGCCGGGTGTGGTAGCGTGTGCCTTGTAGTTTCAGCTACTTGGCAGGCTGAGGCAGAAGGATCACCAGAGCCCAGCAGGTCGAGGTTTCAGTGGCCGGGAGCATGCCACTGCACTCCAGTCTGGGCGACAGAGTGAGAATCCAACTCAAAAAAAAGAAAAAAAGGAAAAAAAATCTATCTCCCAAAAGTGCTGTCCCTGCTGAGACACACACTGACCTGTGCTCCCAAGTCCTCTGGTCCTTCTTCAGCATAGTGTGTGCCAAGGCCAGAGCCTGGCTCAATTCCCTCCTGGCTCCAGCCCCAGGACTGCCCTGTGTGTCAGAGGACACGCCCTCATTCTTGCCCTGGTCCACCTCTTCTCTGAACCACCATGATATTCAGCCATATATTCTCCCCCCACCCCATCAACACTCTGACGTTTGTCTGCTAGTATTTGCAAATCTACCCTCACAAACGTCCAAGCCCTTCCATATTTGCAGACGAGGAGTCTCCTATTTTTTACAGAACACAGGGTCCTATGAGTACAAATTCTTCTAATAGCTGTACATGCCCCTCCTCATTCTGTTTCCTCTGTCTCTGCTTTGTCTCCTCAGCACTTGTTCTCATCTATTGAACTTGTAGATCTTGTTTATTCTCTCTTTGCTTCCCTTTCCTCTTTCTCTGGGCTTATTTCCACCACCCCTCTCCTTCCCCCCTTTACTATTCTACAGTGAAAGTGACTTTTTCTCCCAAATTCTTTGCATTCTGCCCAACCCTGCTGCATTTATTTTTCCTGCTGTCTTCAAAGGGAATCCCTTCTTTACTGGTTTTTTCTGCTTGATCTGCTCCTGGTTTTAGTTGTCCCCAGACACGCTGGGACTGTTTGTGTCTTACTACACATTCTTGGAAGAGCTCTCCTAGCTGGGTTGCCTCCTGAGTAGCTTCTCAGGGAGACACGGGTGCTCTTGTGTCACCCAACTAGGTTTGAAATCCTGGGCTCAGCCACTGAGCTGTTGGGTGTTGGTTTTTTTTTTTCCAGTAGGAGTCTTGCTCTGTTGCCCAAACTGGAATGCAGTGGCATGCTCACGGCCACCACAGCTTCGACCTGCTGGGCTCAGAGGATCCTTCTATGTCAGCCTTCCATGTAACTGGAACCACAGGTGCATGCCACCATGCCTGGCTAATTTTTTGATTTATTGTAGAGACGAGGTCTCATCAAGTTGGCAAGGCTGGTCTCAATCCCCTGGATGGACTCAGGCAATCCTCTTGCCTCTACCTCCCAAAGTGCTGGGATTACAGGTGTGAGTCTCCTCACTTCGCTGGTGTTGGTATGTTGATTCGCCTTCTTAAACTGCTTACCACTCCCTTGACTGTCAAAAGAGAATATCTATTTTCCATGGTTGATATGAGGAGTGGAAATAACTTATACAAAATGCATTACAGTTAGGAGGCACTCAATACACAGCAGCTAGTGTCATTAATGTTATTCTATTGGTCTCTGCTCAGATATCTTATGCTTGGACAACTCTACTCTGAATCATGCCTTGCCGTTCTCTGGGGCCTTCATGCTCTATTTATTTATTTATTTTGAGTAGGAGTCTCACTCTGTCACCCAGGCTGGATTGCAACAGCACACTCATGGCCACTGCAGCCTCTACCTGCTGGGCTCAGATGATCCTTCCACCTCAGGCTTCCGAGTAACTGGAACCACAGGCATGCACCACCATGCCCAGCTAATTTTTTTGATTTATTGTAGAGAAAAGGTCTTATCAAGTTGCCCAGGCTGGTCTTGAACTCCTGGACTCAGATAATCCTCTCGCTTCTGCCTCCCAAAGTGCTGGGATTATAGATGTGAGCCACCGTACCTGGCCATGTTCTATTCTTAACTGTTCTAGAGCAGTAATTATTCTGATTCCAATTTGTGGTCCTTCCCATACATTTTTAGTCTTTTAGATCAGTCTCTCTTTTTTTTTTTTTGAGTTGGAGTTTCACTCTGTCACCCAGGTGGCACGCATGCTCACAGCCACCCCAGCGTTGACCTGCTGGGCTCAGGTGATCCTTCCACCTCAGCCTTCCAAGTAGCCAGAACTACAGGCACATGCTACCATGCCTGGTTCATTTTTTTAATTTATTGTAGAGACGAGGTCTCACCAAGTTGCCCAGGCTGGGCTTGAACCCTCAGGTTTAGGCAATCCTCCCGCCTTGGCCTCCAAAAATGCTGGGATTATAGGCTGAGCTATCAAGCCGGCTTACCAGTGTTTTTTATTTCTTCTTCTTCTTTTTTTTTTTTTTTTAGGTATGGGCTAACTCTCTGGTCTTCTTTTATTTGGGAAGGTTTCATTGGAAGAATAAAGTAGTACCCAGTTCCATGAAATCTGTAGTTCTACAAATTAATTGTGTACACAATCCATGCTAGTAGTTTCCTCTTTGTTTTACTAAGGCGAAGCAACAGACCCTATAGAGAGGAAGGAAGTAGCATCATGGAAGGGTAGACAGGAGAGGTTCCTGGAGTCTGGAGAGGAGGAGCCACGGAGAGGGTCAGCTGACAGGGCTGCAGCTTTCAGGAGAGGAGCTTGCGGGTCAGGGATACCATGGGGAAAATATCCTGAGACTGCTCCATCGTACCCTCTGCGTCCCCTTGAAGAAAGCAGAGGGCAAGGGAACCAGGACACATCGAGGTGGACAAAGGAGGAAAGTGGCTCTGGAGGGATGAACAGAGGCCATTCAGCACAATGGACCACACTGGATGCAGACCAAGTACTGAAGCCTGTCTTTAGCCACATAGGTGGGGGTCTGGAGAACAGGCTCTGGATTTACAGAGTGTGATTCAATGATCTATTATTGTGTATGTTTGGATACATTCTTCAACTTCTATGCATCTTATTTTTCCATTTGTAAAATGTAGAGAAGACTTACTTTCCCACGTTACTCACAGGCTTAAAGGATGTTATGTCTATCAGAATATAGCAAAGTCTGTTTGAGGCTGGAAACTTTTGGGTAACAAGAAACCTTAGAATTGAGCATCTATTAATGTCAACTTTACTCTTGTTTGTCAACCACTAAGTGTCTACTGCATGGTCTATGCTTAGGGGTTTTATATTCTTCGCATATTTGAGTTAGTTGGGAATGCATTGTGTGGGGATATCAATGTGGTGTGCTCTTCAAGCATTGGCTGTAGTTTGATTTTAGGGCTTGCACATATCATTTTACTGTTTCTCAATCTATTCTGGTGCTGATGTCATTAGTAAAATACACATTTATTTAAGAGTGTTATGAAGTCGTGGTACTTTTTATCATGGTGTATTTTCTTCTTCTTTTTTTTTTTTTTTTTTTTGTGAGTCGGAGTCTTACTCTGTCACCCAGGCTGGAGTGCAGTAGTGGGCTCACTGCCACCACAGCCTCGACCTGCTGGGATCAGGCAATCCTTCCACCTCAGCCTTCCAAGTAGCCGGAACTACAGGCGTGTGCTACGACACCCGGCTAATTTTTTTGATTTATTGTGGAGACAAGGTCTCGCCAAGTTGTCCGTGTGAGTCTCGAACCCGTGGGCTCAGGCAATCCACTCACCCAGGCCTCCCAAAGTGCTGGGATTACAGGCTGAGCCACCGAGCCCGGCCCCAGCTAATTTTTTTATTTATTATAGAAACGAGGTCTTGCCAAGTTGCTCAGGCTGGTCTTGAACCTTTGGGCTCAGGTAATCCTCTCACCTCGGCCTCCCAAAGTGCTGGGATGACAGGAGTGAGCCGCCGCACCTGACCACCATGGTGTATTTTCCTTATCAAAGGGATTTTAAGGCACACTACATCTTATGGGGGCAGGTTGAGAAGTCCCTTTTAGAGATTCTAAAAAAAAAAAATTCTCTGTACTCATAGTGTTGAAGGACCACTGATCTAGTTTGGCTTTATGGAGCAACTTGATTTAGATTTTATAACATGCTTAGGCTTTACACGTCAGTTTCTTAGGACAGGTGTCTCCCTGTACCGCATAAGCGATTCGGAGGGCAGCGCAGCAGAAAGAGGGTGACTTCTCTAAGGGCCCACCGCGCGCGTTAGACTCCCTGTTGGTTACAACAGCAGGTAGGGGAGCCCCGGTGCACCTGGCCGGCTGGAGGCGGGCCTTGGAAACGGCCTGGCCCCGCGCGAGCCCCGCCCTCGGGCACCGCCCCGGTCCCAGCCCCGCCCCCGGCCTC
>NW_007248432.1:11831-19377 GCF_000164805.1 Carlito syrichta
CGGGGGACGGAGCTGTCCCGTCCCCCGGGAGGTCGAGTGTACCGGGTCGAGGGCCGCTCCGGAGAGAAGGCGGCGGCCCAAGCTAGCCCCTGTAGACGGCGTTGTTTTTCACTCCATGGCGTCGAAGGCCGCGGGAATGGTAGCAGACCCGGGCCTGCGGCGGGGCGTGCACATGGCCGGGCGCTCCGGCTGTCGCGGAACCGTGGGTTCTTGGGTCTAGGAGGAAGGGTCTCCGGCGCTGTCAGTCACCGCCTGGGTGTCGGCACTAACCCCTCGCCCTCCCCCACTCCCTTCTCCTCCCCCTCTCCCTTCCCCACCTTTCTGTGGACTGCGAGACTCAACAAGTGACTTGCTGAGCAAACCCAGCTTAAGGGAGTCCTTCTTAGGAAGACGGCGGCCAAATGCGGCGGAAAAGGGCTCCGGCGCTGCATGCCCTTTCCCACGGACATCTCTTTTGCAGAGCTGGCTCCGGGGACTGGTGCTGCTTTAAATACAGGGATAGTTTCTATCGCGGCCCGTGGCCTACGTTATTTCTTCACTGTCCATTGCCCGGGGTGCTTGCCTCATAATTTACAAGCACTAACTTAAAAAATCGTTATGCGTTGCATTGCGATGAGATTAATTAGAAGTCAAGTAGGGTCTGTCCAGGAGTTGGTTACTTACTAGAACTTGATATAAAAGGAAGGCGATACAGTGAAGTTTAAGGAGCCGGTGAGTGGAATAGAAATTAAATTGCACTGAAATGGCGCAGTCAAATTCGAGAGGCTAGCCACATGTGACTTTTGAGCATGTGAAATGCTGGCTAGTCGAATTGAGATGTGTTGTGGGTGTTAAATACGCTGGACTTTGACGTTTGAGTAGTAAAAGCAACGCAAAATATCTGGTGAGTAATTCTTTATGTTGACAATGTATCGAAATGATGGTATTTGGGCATATATTGTTAAATAAAATATGCATACAGTTTCACCTTTTTCTTCTTTTTTAATGAAGTTTCTGGTCTATTTAAAATTACGCATGTAGCCACATTTCTGTTGGGCAGCTGTGCTCTAGAAGGTCATGAGGGAAGATAACTGAGAACAGGCCACAGCTGTAGGGGACGGTCCTGTGAGTAGGATGTTTGCCTTTCTGTAAGACTGATTCCAGTACAAATAATAGGCTATCATGGTGATTTGCTTCTTCCTGCTGGAAAAGGAATGCTTGGCACACTTGTATTCTCCCTCCTTCCCCTCCAGTTTAATGGTTAGTGTATTTCCTGCAGTGGGCTTAATGTTGGGATTCTCTGAGCAGCATTAAGAAGACTTAGGTAAATGATTCCCTGTTGACCACATTTGCTTTTCAAATTACTGTCACCCTAATTTTAATTGGTATAGAGTCAGAAAGGCAGATAGGTCATCAGTAGTCATCTAACTGTATATCAGTGAATTTTCTCAGTGAATTTTCCCACTAAATCTCAAATCCTGTTTTTTTTGTAGAGACAGGGTCTCGCTATGTTGCCCAGGCTGGTCTTGAGCTCCTTGCCTTAAGTGATCCTCCTGCTTTGGCCTCCCAAAGTGCTAGAATAACAGGCATGAGCCACCACGCCTTTCCTCAAATCTTTTGTTATAGACTGGCCAGATGCATTAAAGGGACAGCACAGGACACGTGGCACTTGATTTCCAGATTGCTTGAGTTGATACCATTTTTCATTACTTTGATCTGGGCTTCCTAAAAGGCCAACTAAAGCTTTGGTTAACTTAGATGCAAATAAAATATCCTCCAAGGATTGCTCAAAGTGATTGATGTAACTTGAGTACGTATTGTTTCTTTCGGATGTTTATCTCAAATTATCTGGGCATTTGCTGCAGCTTTGCCGTTAAAAACAAAAACAAAAAAACGAAATAATTATTTTTCAGGTTATAGATATTTTGACAAAACTGCTATTTTGAGCTGTTAGCAGACACATAAACAACCCTTTCTTTCATAGCTGAGAATTTGAAATTGGAAAATATTTAACATGTAGGAATTGTTTATTTGCTTCCTGGCCTATAGGGCAGAGCCAGGTTGTTTTTCAGAGATGTTGCTGTGTCTGTTCTACCTACTTGGCTTTCTTACTGACCAAGGCAGCTTGAGAACATTTTTTTTTGTCATTTGGAACATTTTGATAGTGAACATTTTGTGCCTTCTTATAGGGAAAAAAGTGTTTTTGTTATAAAGCCAGGATATGTGCCGTCAGGTTATAGTGTTTGCTTTTCCCCTTTAGATTTTCTTTAATCACACTGCAATCACTTGGAGGTAAGCTAGCAGTTGTGAAATGCATAATGTTCGCCTTGATGTTATACTTCAGCAGTGTATGTAATCCTTTATTCTGACGACTGTTTCTACTTGCAGGAAAAGAGGGCATTGACTTGTCAGGGTGACCTGAGGCGGGAGGTCCTGGTGACTTGGGGAGCTTCTTAGATCTTTGAGGGCTTTTGGGATTCTGAGATGGAGCAGCTGGGGCTGGGATTGGCTAGGGTGAACCAGCCTGCATGTGTGTCTGTATCTTGGGAGCAAGCTTTGGCCACGGAGACGGATGGGGCCTGGACCTCCCAGTGCTAGTCAGCGCCAAACCCTGAATGGATGAGATGCAGGCTTTGGTGGGAGCCAGCTGTGGAGATCATCTATCTTCCTGAGTACTTGCAAGTCAATTAAATCATTCTCAGTTCCTGTGCCTGCCAACCTCACGGGAATGTCCAGTGGGTGAGGTGGTTTGTGTTTTGGTCTTCCAGGTGGTTTTTGCATGTTTCTGGAATGAGGATTGACTACAGGTTGGAGTAGACACTGACCGGTTGCTGTGCTTCTGTCTCCACAGAGAGCCGAGCTTAGCTCCCTGGCACCATGTGTGGCATCTGGGCCCTCTTTGGCAGTGATGACTGCCTCTCGGTGCAGTGTCTGAGTGCCATGAAGATTGCGCACAGGGGTCCAGATGCCTTTCGCTTTGAGAACGTCAATGGCTACACCAATTGCTGCTTTGGATTTCACCGGTTGGCTGTGGTGGACCAGCTGTTTGGGATGCAGCCAATCCGAGTGAAGAAATACCCATACTTGTGGCTCTGCTACAATGGTGAAATCTACAACCACACAAAGGTGAGGACAAGGAGGCCAGAAGATGTCTGGGTGGGCTGAAACTTCAGAGCTTGTTTGTTAGGATAATATTATGTGTTCTGTGTAATGTATTTTATTTTGCAAAGCTCTTTCTGTGTTCTTTTCCTCATTTGCTCTGGGCACATATGCAGACAGGGCACTGGGGTACAGAGAGGTGACTTAGTCACAAAGGGGATAAAAATGGAGTTGACAGCCAGGCGCAGTGGCTCACGCCTGTAATGCCAGCTCTTTGGGAGTCTGAGGTGAGAGGATTGCCTGAGTCCAGGGATTTGAGACCAGCCTGGGCAACTTGGCAAGACCTCGTTTCTATAATAAATAAAAACATAATTAGCTGGATATGGTGGTGTGCACCTGTAGTTTCAGCTACTTGGAAGGCTGAGGCGGAAGGATCGCTGAGCTCAACAGGTTGAGACTGTGGTAGCCATAAGCGTGCCACTGCACTCCAGCCTGGGTGACAGAGGGAGACTCCTACTCAACAACAAAAAAAGTGGGGATTACTATTCGGTTTCCTTGACTCTTAGAATGCCCCCCCTTATGAATTTAAATGTATTAGAGCCTGTGGTAGGCATGGGGGTACATCGTGGTGAATGAGAATTCTGTACTCTGCTGCAGCTTAGTCTTTTAGGGGACAGTATAAAACTATGGTGCATACATTAGGCATTCTAAGGAATAAACATGGATCCGATGCACGTAGGAGACCCACGTATAGCCAGGGTGGTCTGAGAAGGCCTCTGGAGGAAGTGACATTCAAACTGAGACCTACTGGGCAAGGATCAACTCACGGGGCTGGGAAGAGCATTTCATGCAGAGGGAGCGGTATGTAGAAGCCCTAAGGTGGGAGCAACCCCGCGACTATGAGAGCATGAAGGGGAGTGGGCAGGGTAGGCCTGGGAAGGCAAGCAGGACCAGGGCAGGCTGGGTTTTGTAGCCATGGTAAGGGGTTGGGACATGAGTCTGAAAATGCAGTAGCAGTTGAGGATTTTAAGACAGGGAGAGAGTTTTCTAGTTGGGGGATGGTTGTAATTATAACTTTTATATAATACTGCTCCTGGGGTTTTTGTTGAGATTGTATATTTCATTTCATCAGAGCCAAAGGGAGAAAGAGTTAGCAACATTCCAATTGGAACTGTTTTCTAATCTACTGAAAACGAGCTGATAGAAAGGGATAGAAATTCTGACCCTGGGAAGCTGAGTTTGATAAGAACCTTCCAGTCTGGGATTGTTTGGCTAGTGTTCCATAAGAAAGGTTTTTTTATTTAAAAAATTTTTTATTTTTTGAGTTGGAGTCTTAACTGTTGCCCAGGCTTAACTCCACTGCAACCTCGACCTGTTGGGGTCAGGTGATCCTTTCGCCTCAGCCTTCCAAGTAGCTGGAACCACAGGCGCTCGCCACCGTGCCCAGCTAATTTTTCCTGATTTATTGTAGAGTTGAGGTCTTGTCAAGTTGCCCAGGCTGGTCTTGAATCCCTGGGCTCAGGCAGTCTTCTTGCCTCGGCCTCCCAAAGTGCTGGAATGACAGGTGTGATCCACTGCCTGGCCTAGAAAGGTTTTAGTCTACCATTTGCAAGCAATTTTTTTGTCACCCTCCTCAACTTTTCATTGTGGAAAAATGTCAAACATTCAGAAAAGGGCAGAGCAGTGAGTACTGAGGTTGAATAGTCATTCATGTTTTGCCATATTTGCTTAATCTGTCTACACACTCATATACATACACATTCACATATTCACTTCTTGGCTAAATCATTCGAGAGTATGGTGCAGAGTCTATGAAACTTTACCCCTAAATCTGTAAACGTCTCCTAAGAATGAGCACATTCTACCTAATACCAGTGCCCTTATTAAACCTGAGAATCTACCCAGTGTCCGGTTCATATTTAAATTTCTCCAAGTGTCCCAAGAATCTCTGTCTTTTTTTTTTTGTTTGTTTGAGTTGGAGTCACACTGTTGCCCAGGCTGAAGTACAGTGGTGTGACATGGCTCACCACAGCCTCCAACTCCTGGACTGCGGGCACGTACCACCATGCCCAGCTAACGTTTTGATATTTTGTAGAGTCAACGTCCCACTGTGTTGCCCAGGTTGGTTTTGAATTCCCTGGCTCAAGCTATCTTCTCGCCTTGGCTGGGATTACAGGTGTGAGCCACCGTGCTTGGCCTGAAAATCTGAAATTTGAAATGCTCCAAAATCTGAAACTTTTTGGGTGCTGACATGATGCCACATGTTGAAAATTCCACAGCTGACTTCATGTGTCAGATCACAGTCAAAATACAGTCACACAGCACAGTGTGTTCAACATTCCCAAGGGAAAAAAAGACCCTCCCAGTCCCCTTCTACTGTGATGTGTCTTTTCTGCACATGCCCAGATCATGTCCCCACATGAGACCACAGCCCATGTGAGTACTCGCTGTGCATTTTTGCTTATTCTGTGCTCTGTGGTGTAAAGATGTGTTGAAGATGTCAGAAAGACCTGAAGATACTCCTGTGGGTGGCAGTGATGAGGACAAGAGGAAGTATAATGTTTACAACACAGAAAAGTCCAGCTGTTGGAAAAACTGGACATGGTGTGGGGTGGGTCAATGGGGGGAATGTGGTGGTGGGCTTTTGGGAGGACTGGAGAAAGCATGATGATTTATAAACTCAAAGAGATGCTTCTGAGATCGAACCCCTGTGGAGGAGGCAGGTGACTGAAGGAAACATTGAAAGAGCCATCAAACGGAACTCCTCCACGACCCAAGGGGACCCGCTTTCTGGTCCCCCCACTGCCTCTGATCACCTGAAAAGGTAAAAAGTTCTACAACCTTTTAGTGAGAACACGGCATTGTAGAAGTCTGAGAACCTGCCACTGGTGTGGCTGTAGTCTGGCAGCTGCTACAGGTATTCTGGTGAGACCATCGTGTGCCTACTTAGCTGGAACATAACATTTTTTCGCTGTATTAATGGTAGTCCTGGTTTTTACTGATGTGTGAATAAGTGTAAGAAAACAGTTGCTCATTGGTAACATGTAAATTCGGTAAAGCCAGGAATGATGGTGAGGCCACATAGCTACAGATGTCCCTCGGGGTCGTTGACGTAGGGACATCTTTGCTTTCCGATGGTTCAGGGTATGCAAACTTTCTTTCATGCACAAATTTTGTTAAAATATTATATAAAATCACCTTCAGTCTGTGTGTTAACGGCTCATATGAAACATAAATGAATTTCATGCATAGACTTGGGTCCCATCCCCAAAATATCTCCTTGTATATATGCAAATATTCCAAAATCCAAACAAATGCGAAATCTGAACTGTTTTCATCCCCAAGCATTTCAGATGAGGGATACTCAACCTGTAGATATGCAAATATATGTGTATTACATGCATAGTATATGTATGCTATGCCTTTCCATCCCTCACTATGGTACTGTTCTGCTTCATTGCCACTGTATTCTACTGAGAGTGCCAAAAACATGCATTTACATTTTAAGAGATGTTACCTATAAGTTGCTTTTAGTTTGCTCTAATCAGAAGGGTTTAGACTCTGATGGTCACCACTTTGAGCACCTATTGTAATTGCAGAAGTCAAACATTTTGCATATTCATCTTTTGTTATCATTTAGATTCAAGTATTACAATTTTAATATAGGTTTTTTCCTTTCTTACTTTTTTTGACACTCTGTATTTATCAGAATGCAACTAAAATTTTCACAGTTTTAGCTTCATTTGAAATAGAATGTTCAGAATTGTGAGTTGAAACACGTTATAGTTTGATAATGCTACAGTTCTTCTAAATCACCAAAGTGCTTGACATGATTATAGAGCACAGGAATATTGAAGCAACTTTGCAATAAAAGCTATGCATAAGACTCTGACATTTTACTTTGCGATTGCTTCCTTAAGCTGCAACAGCATTTTGGGTTTGAGTATCAGACTAGAGTGGACGGCGAGATCATCCTTCATCTTTATGACAAAGGCGGAATCGAGCAAACGGTCAGCATGCTGGACGGTGTGTTTGCATTTATTTTGCTGGACACTGCCAGTAAGAAGGTGTTCCTGGGCAGAGACACGTATGGAGTCAGGCCTCTGTTTAGGGCCATGACCGAAGATGGATTTTTAGCTGTGTGCTCAGAGGCTAAAGGTAATGAGAGGCTTCTTCTATAGATTTTTATTATTGTCCTTGTTTTGTGTTTTCTTCTAGAGCAGAGTTGAAAATCCTACAGGAGCAAGTCACAAGTTTACAAATGACTAAGTAAGGCATGGAGCCTTAGCTTTGTGCTTTTTTTAAAAAAACAAAAAAACAAGAAAACCAGGACTTGTGCTCTCCTTTTCAAAGCTTATATTCTGCACCTAAGGATGAGTCTCTGGTTCAGTCACGTATTTTTTTGTTGTGGTAATTTCTCTGCATCTAGCTTGAGCGTATGTGTATTTTTTTTTTTTTTTTTTTTTTT
>NW_007248432.1:19534-44792 GCF_000164805.1 Carlito syrichta
TTTTGAGTTGGCGTCTCACTCTGTTGCCCAGGCTGAAATTCAGTGGCATGCTCACGGCCGCTGCAGCCTCGACCTGCTGGGCTCAGGTGATCCTTCTGCCTCAGCCTTCTAAGTAGCTGGAATCACAGGCGTGCACCACCATGTCCGGCTAATTTTTTGCTTCAGAGACGAGGTCTCACCGTGTTGCTCAGGCTGGTCTTGGACTCCTGAGCTCAGGCAGTCCTCTCGCCTCTGCCTCCCAAAGTGCTGGGATTATAGGCATGAGCCACCACACCCAGTACTTGTGTGTATTTTTAAGTCTTCCTGTGTCACATGGTGATGGCAGGGTCGGTCCTACAGTGATTATACCGTGGTGGCTTGGCTCAAGAATAGCACAAGCAAGCAGTAGCATTTAAAAACAGCTTATAGAAAGATCATTCACAAATCATATAACTCACCCATTTACAGTATACAGTTCAGAAGCGGGAGGAATGAAAAATCTGTGTGTACAACATGTACAGATGGGAGTGGTGGGTACATCACCTCAATAAAGAAACAAAATCCTGTGCCCTTTACTTTCTTTTTAAAAAAATTTAGATTAAACATTTTAAGTATATTTTTATGATTTTTATTTGTTTACTTAAAATGAGGATCTTGGTAGTGCAGTAGCTTATTGCAGCCTCCCGCTCCTGCCTCAGCCTCTCCAGTAGCTAGGACTACAGGCTCATACCATCATTCCCAGCTAGTTTTTGTTTTCTGTGAGACGAGGTTTTACTGTGTTGCTTAGGCTGATCTTGAACTCCTGACCTCAAGCAGTCTTCCCGCCTCAGCCCCCCCTCCAAACTGCTGGGCTTGGGATCACAGGTGTGAGCCACGATACCTGGCCTCTATGCTTTTCTATCTTTTTTAAAAACAGATGAGTCTTGCTCTGTGGCCCAGGCTGGAGGGCATTATAGCTCACTGCAGCCTTGAACTCAAGCAATCCTCCTGCTGCAGGCTCCTAAGTCATTGGGACTATAGGCTTGCGCCACTGCACTCTGCTCCCTGTGCCCCCCAGGCATCTTTCCCATCCTTCCTTATCAGTCATCTGCACTCCCCCTCCCCACATCCCAGCCCCTGGCAGCCACCAGTCTACTTTCTGTCTCTGGATTTTCCCGTTCTGGACATGTTATGAGGATTCTTTCACTTGGCATTACGTTTTTGAGATATGTGTTGTAATATGTATACGTACTTACTTTTTATGACTAAATGAGTTTTCATTACACGGAAACACCACGTTTTGCTTTTTCATTTGTCAGTGGATGGATATTTGGGCTGTTTTCCCCCTTGAACTGTTATGAATAATGCTGCTGTAAATGCTTTTGTGTGTCTATTTCTCCTGCATATATACCTGGGAGTGGAATTGCTGCATCCTGTGGTAACTCTGTTTAATTGTTTGAAAAACTGCCAGATTGTTTTCCACCATGGCTGGATTCCACCATGGCTGGATGATTGTATATTCTCACCAGCTGTGTGTGAAAGTTTCAATTTCTCTATGTCTCCACAAACACCTACTGTCTGACTTTTTGATTTTAACCATCCTGGTGTGTATGATGTATCTCGTGTGTGTTGTGTGTATGTGTATGTATGTTTAATGGAGATGAGGTCTCGCTGTGTTTCCCAGGCTGGTCTCAAACTCCTGGGCGCAAGCATCCTCCCACCTCAGCCTCTCAAAGTGCTAGAATTATAAGCCTGAGCTTCTGCACTGGGCTCATTGCGATTTTGATTTGTATTTCCCTGTTGACAATGATGGCTGGTATCTTTTCCTGTGCTTATCATCCATTTGTGTATCTTCTTTGGAGAAATGTTTATTCAGATTCTTTGCCTTTTTTTTTTCCCCCCTTACTGGGGATCATTTTATTAAAAAAAAATTTAAACTTTTTGTAGAGACAGGGTCTCATGATGTTGCCCAGGCTGGTCTTGAACTCCTGTCCTCAAGAGATCCTAGGATGACAGGCATGAGCCACTGTGCCTGGCTTAAAAAATTAATAGGTGATTTTTCTTTTTAGATTAGAAAATATAGTTTATTTCAAAAGTAAAGTAGAGAGAAAGAAAGAGGAGATTCACCTCCCCAAGGTAGGGGAGGAGAACAAAGCTAGGAAGCATGGTAATAGCTGTAGCTCAAAGAGCACGTGGCCAAACCAGAGTCTAGTCAGACAATGGCCTGAATTTTTTTTTAGAGCAGTTTTAGGTTTCAAGAAAATTGAAAAGAAAGTACAGAGTTTCTCCAGATTCTTAAAGACCAAAAAATAAAAAAATAAAAAATAAAAATAGGGTGCAAAAGCCCACATATACTCCGCTTTTCATGGCTTCCCCTACTTTTAGCATCTTGTTCTATTTGTTAGACTTGGCAAGCTGATATTGCTATATTATTATTAACCATGGTCCATAGTTTACATTAGGGCTCACTCTTTGTGTTGTATAGACTCTTGGGTTTGACAAATGCCTGTCACGTATCCACCGTTGCAGTGTCACATAGAGTAGTTCACTGCTCTGAAGTCTCTGTGCTCCCACTAGTCATTCTTCCCAGGGCCCCAACCCCTGGCTGCCACTGTCATTTTTACTGGCTCTAGTTTTGTCTTTCACAGAATGCCATGTAATAGTTGCCGTCATATAATATGTGGCCTTTTCAGATTGTCTTCTTCTTTGTTTTTTTTTCATGTCAACTATGGATTTCAGTGATTCTTATTTTTTCCCTTTTTATATTTTAAAGATGTAGGGTACAATTCAGGATTAGGTATACAGGTGGTCATTGTACAGGTAAAGTTCAGGCCTCCCTTTGGTCCCCACTTTGCCTGGTTTGAGATCAGGTACCCTTATTGATGTTGTGTCCCCCTCCACCCCCATATTGGCTTCTTTCACTTAACAGTATGCGTTTGAGATTTCTCCAATGGCTCCAATGGCACAATTAGTGTGGCTTGATCACTCATTTATTTTTATGGCTGAATACTATTCTGTTTCTTTGCGTGTCCCACAGTTTATCTATTTTTGAATGATTCGTTTTTAAAATTGGGTTTTTTAAAAATTATGGAATTGTACTGGTTCCTCATCTTCTAGATACAGATCCCTCATGCTCACATATTTGCAGGATGCAAGACCAATGTACAAAAATCAGCCAGGCATGGTGGCCCATGTCTGTCCCCAACACCATGCAAGGCTGAGGCAGGAGGACTGCCTGAGCCCAGGAGTTCGAGACCAACCTGGGCAACTTGACGAGACCTCGTCTCTACAATAAATAAAAAAATCAGCTGGGTGTGATAGCTCACTCCTGTAATTCCAGCACCTCGGGAGGCCAAGCAGGAGGACTGCCTGAGCCTAGAGCTTCGAGACCAACCTGGGCAACTTGGTGAAACCTCATCTCTACAGTAAATCAAAAAATTAGGCAAACAAACAAACAAAATCTAAATGTAAGAGCTAAAACTGTCAAATCCTGAGAAGCAAACATAGGGGTAAATCTTCATCACCTTGGATTTCAAATGTTCTTCACTGTGACACCAGCAACAAAAGACAAATTGATACATTGAACTTCATCAGGATTAAATGTTTTTGTCCATCTGAGGACACCATCAAGAAGGTGAAAAGACAGAATGGGTTGATGATGAGTGTGAGGAAGACACTCATCCCTTACCTCTTTATTTTTTTTTTAATCAGAGTCTTACTCTGACGCCCAGGCTGGAGTGCAGTGACACACTCACGGCCATCACAGCCTTGACCTGCTGGGCTCAGGTGATCCTTCTGCTTTAGCCTTCCAAGTAGCAGGTGCGTGCTACTGCACCCGGCTAATTTTTTAAAATTTATTTATTGTAGAGACAAGGTTTCGCCAAGTTGCCCAGGCTGGTCTTGAACCCCTGAGCTAAGGCAATCCTTTTGCCTCTGCCTCCCAAAGTGTTGGGATTGCAGACATGAGCCATGGTGCCTGGCCTCTGCTTACCTCTTAACCTGTACAACCTTAAGGCCCCAAACGCCACGTCCCTGCCTTTTGCTATTCCTTAAACTGCTGCTCATTTCATTTTCAGATTTGGTATTGCTTGATGCAAGGATAATGAAGTCAAAGGGTCCTTGGGACATGAGACACAGTGTGGGTACTAATGCCTGGATGAGTCTATGTTTAAGCAGTTCTAGTGAGAGCAAATGGTGACATACACACATCAGTAACCCACAGTACTCCTAGGCAAGACCAGCAGAGAGGGCACCACGGAAAAGCCACCTCCTGTTCCATCCACTGAGTTTTCTTTTGGCTTAATTGATGATCCCATGATACGGAACTATAATCTCATGTCCAATTGACCCTGGAAAAATTTTTTTTTTGAGTTGGTGTCTCACTTTATTGCCCAATCTGAAGTACAGTGGCATGATCATGGCTTACCACAGCCTCCAACTCTCGATCTCAAGTGATTCTTCTGTGTCAGCCTCTCAATAGCTGGGACTACTAGCATGCGCCACCATGCCTGGTTAATATTTTTTTGTAGAGATGAGGTCTTGCTATGTTGTCCAGGCTGGTCTTGAAAGTGTTAGGAAGACAGGCTTGAGCCACCGTGCCTGGCCTCAGTGTTTTATTTTTAATAGTAACAGCCTATCTACCAAAAGCCTCATTTTGATTAACAATTGATTTATAATTCACAATGTGATTTATCTTTTGTGATTGTCAACCCAATCATCGGTATAGAGCCAAATTTAAAGACCAGAAAAAGGGCCCAGATCCCCTCACTAGGCAGCAGGGCTCAAGTGGCTACACAACTGGCAATTGGCTTGGGAATGGGGAGTAATTACGTAGTTTTAAGCATGTAGGACCATGACCAGATGAGTTTCTGATAGGTTATTCCAGAAGCATCAAGGAAAACTATTGCAGTACTTGAGGTGAGATCACACAGTCTGGAAAGAACAGGATGAAGGATGTGGAAAATAACAATCCAGAAGTTTCAGAGGGTAGGCTGGGTGAAGTGCCTCATGCCTATAATCCCAACACTTTGGGAGGCTGAGGTGGGAAGATCGCTTGTGCCCAGAAGGTCAAGGCTGCCATGAGCCAGGATCATCGTGCTCATGCCACTTGCACTCCAGCCTGCGTGACAGTGAGATCCTGACTAAAAAACAAGCAAATAGGTAAAATAAAACATTGATTTTTGTCAGTGATCATGGTGATGTCAGGTGGGTACTGCCTGTGAGAATTTTTTGAGGAAATTTAAATTAATACAGTTTTATTCATATATAGTGTGTAACCACAAGTTGAGAGATAAATGTCTGCCTTCTTTTAAAAAAAATTTTTTTTTTCTGAGTTGGAATCTCACTCTGTCATCCAGGCTGGAGTGCAGTGGCACGCTCATGGCCATCCTGGCAGCCTCAGACTGCTGGGCTCAGGCTATCCTTCCGCATCAGCCATTCAAGTAGCTGGAACCACAGGCATATGCCACCATGCCTGGCTAATTTTTTGATTTATTGTAAAGACAAGGTCTTATGCTGCTCAGGCTAGTCTCGAACCCCTGGGCCCAGGCAAACCTCTTACCTCCACCTTCCAAATGCTGCGATTACAGGTGTGAGCCACCGCACCAGGCTCATTTTGCTTGTAAAGGCCTGGGAACCTATTTTCGGAAACTACTCAGTGGTAACAAAAAAATGACTGCCAGGATATCATAAAATTAAAATTCAGTTTCGTCTCTCCTTCATAAATTTCTTTTTATATTTATTTGTTTTATTGTGGAAAGTAGATTTCCTTGATCAGAAAGTCTAGCTAGGAAAAAAGAATTGAACACCCTGCGCCTTTGGGAGGCTGAGGTGAGTGGATTGCCTGAGCCCGTGGGTTCGAGACCTACCTGGGCAGGCGAGACCTCATCTCTACAATAAATCAAAAAAAATTAGCCGGGCGTGGTAGCATGCGCCTGTAGTTCCAGCTACTTGGAAGGCTGAGGCGGAAGGATTGCCGGACACTCCAGTCTGGGCAAAAGTGAGACTCCAACTCAAAAAAATAAATAAATAAATAAATAAATAAATAAATAAATAAATAAAAGAATTGAACACTATAGATTTTTCAGTTGCTTTGAATGACTAGAAATTAGTGTGATTGGGGTGGCGTGGAGGGGGCAAAACATCAGTAAGGGTACCTGATCTCAAACCAGGCCAAGTGGGGACCAAAGGGAGGCCCAAACTTTACCTGTTCGATGACCACTTGTATACCGAATCCTGAATTGTACCCCACATCTTTAAAAAAAGAAACAAAAAGACACCATGGTAATTATATTTTAAAAAAAGTAATCAGTGTGATTTTGCTGTGTGTCTCTATGCTACCGTTTTTTCTCTAGTAAGCAGATGGTAGGGCTTCGGGTGATGACATGCTTTCCTGCTTTGCTTTGTATAAGGGGCATGTCAGTGACATTGTGGATGTGAAAGCTGTTGGGAAGTGTTGCCTGATGGGCGTCAAGGCCTCCCTTTGACTCTAGGTCTTGTTACACTGAAGCACTCTACGGCCCCCTTCTTAAAAGTGGAGCCTTTTCTTCCTGGACATTATGAAGTTTTGGACCTGAAGCCGAACGGCAAAGTGGCATCCGTGGAAACAGTGAAGTACCATCACTGTCGGGGGGAACCCCTGCACGCCCTGTATGACAGCGTGGGGAAGCTCTTCCCAGGTAACTGCCCCTACGCACTCCTGCCCCCTCCCCAGGGAGGGAGGCTGGCCCCTTGCTTCGTGGCCTTGGCTTCAAGACCTGTTCCTGATTACTCTGAGGGTCAAACATCAGGACGTGGCAGGCTCTGCCAGTGAGCGGAAGGCATGGGGTGGGTGTTGGTGTTGTGCCCCTTATTTTATTAGCTAATTCAGAAAATCCAGAACTTCTCTGGAGCTGTTTCAGTGACTTCTTGTGCTGCAGGTTTTGAGCTAGAAACAGTGAAGAGCAACCTGCGGATCCTTTTTAACAATGCTGTGAAAAAGCGTTTGATGACTGACAGAAGGATCGGCTGCCTGCTGTCAGGTGAAGTCAGCTAAAAACCCTAACTATATACAGTGTATGTTTAATGATGGGTAACCATCCCTTTGGTTTTGACTATAAAATATTTAACTATATTATTTCATCTTTCCTTCATTCTAGGATGAAAAGGTATCTTACAAGCTGCATTTATTTGTTCATTTGTTTGTTTGTTTATTTTTTGAGTCAGAGTCTCACTCTGTTGCCCAGGCTGGAGTGCAGTGGCAAGCCCATAGTTACCGCAACCTCGACCTGCTGGGCTCAGGCAATCCTTTCGCCTCAGCCTTCCAAGTAGTGGGAACTACAGGCGTGCATCACCACACCCAGATAATTTTTTGATTTTCTGTAGAGATGAGGTCTCTCCAAGTTGTCCAGGCTGGTCTAGAACTCCTGGGCTCAAGCAGTCCTCTCATCTCAGCCTCCCAAAATGTTGGGATTATAGGTGTGAGCTACTGGCCTGGCAAGCTGAGTCTATTAGTCACAGTAATACTGCAACTTGAGTGATACTGCAGCTATGTTAACTGATGTAAGAGTGAACTAGTAAACATTCTTTATATTTCTGTGTAGTGCTTTTTAACCAGTTCAAACACTGCTACCATGATCTCAGTTTATATGTTTTTTTTTCTGTAAAAGTTGATTTCAGTTGACAAACAGGATTATCATTAGTAAACTACAGTCCTGGTGTTTAACAGGAATGTGTGTCATCTTTTCCTGTCTTTTTGTTTTTTTTGAGTCGAGGTCTCACTGTCACCTAGGCTGGAGTGCAGTGTCATTATCATGGTTCACCGCAGCCTCAACCTCCTGGGCTCGATCCTCCTACCTCAACTTCCTGTTAGCTGGGACTATGGGCATGCACCACCAGGCATAGCTAATTGATTTTTTTGTAGACGAGACCTCCCTATGTTGCCTAGGCTGGTCTCAAACACCTGGGTTTGAGTAGTACTCCCACCTCTGCCTCCCAGAGTGTTGGGATTACAGGCATGAGCCACAGTGCCTGGCCAGTCAGTCCCGTAAGGCACATAACCAGTCTGCTTTCTCTCTTGCATGTAGGGGGCTTGGATTCCAGCCTGGTCGCTGCCACCCTGCTAAAGCAGCTGAAAGAGGCCCAAGTACAGTATGCTCTCCAGACGTTTGCGATTGGCATGGAAGACAGCCCCGATTTGCTGGCTGCTAGAAAGGTATGGCCTTGTCTCTGCCCATCGTGTAGTTAAAATGGATTTGTTTTAGAAGGAAAATCGAGTCAGTGGTTGATGATTCTACTTTTGCTGCTGTATTGACTCAGGCAATTGCTTTAAATTAAATGTATTAAAATGGAATGAAATGCCTGTTGAGTATCCCCTGTGTTGTATGCACACTGTGTTCTGGGTACTTGTATCTGTTATGACCCACAGAATCTTCACAAAGACCCTGTAATACTAATTTTGTCTTTCTGAAAGTAAAGACATGAACCGGCTGCAGTGGTGCATGCCTATAATTTCAGCTACTTCAGAGGCCGAGGCAGGAGGATCATTTGAGCCCAGGAGGTAGAGTCTAGCCTGGGTAATATAGTGAGACCCCCAACTCCTAAAAAATTTTTAGTTTTTTGAATCTGAGTCTTAATTTATTGCCCAGACTGGAATGCAGCCACCGCAGCCTCGACCTGCTGGGCAATCTAAAAGAAAGAAGAGAAAGACAGTGATATTGTGTGGCTAAGACTGCAGGCTTTGGAGCCTGATTTCTGTTTCAAATTCTGGCTTTCCTCATTTACATAACGGGAGTGACATTGTCTACAGTTGGATAGTTTTAGGGTAAAATGATACAATTCTTATAAAGTAAGTAGGGTGGAGCCTAGCATGCAGTAAGTACGTAGTGAATGCTAGCTGCTATTATTATCTTTTGTTTTTATAAGGCCTGTTTAGACCTTATCTCTGTTCACGAGACCCAGCTCCCACCTGTGTGGAGAACTCTCGAAGGGTAGATGACAAGGGGCTGAGTGGTCCCAGATCAGGGTGGTTGATGCGGAGGGGACCACAGAGAGCCACAGAGAGCAGCCAGAGATCGGGGCCGTTCTTTACAGGCACAACATCCTGTAAGACCAGACACTTCAGTAGGGCCACAGGAGCCCAGGTTTGGAGTGGGACCATGTGGTGCCAGCGTGTGACATCCTGGTTAGGTAGAGTAGGTGGGGGTGAGGCGCTGGTTGGGAGAGTGGTTGACTCCTTGGAGAGGTAAGCTTCTTGGTGGCTGAGCAGAGGTCAGAGGGTCTGGGGCAGGCGAGGGAACCTGGCTGGTGGGGGTTGTCCTGGGGGACCCAAAAACCCTAGAATTTATTTATAAGACATTGTGTGTTTATTCTTACATGTTCAAACTCCAGCCACCTTCAAAGTACTCTCTGATGTAATATACCTATTGAGATACTTTTTCCACTGCTCAAAACAGTTTCAAAAATCATCAGTTTTGATGCCTTTTGGTACTTCTGCCATTTTTTGTTTCACCTCTCCCATGTTGGCGAAACGTTTCCCTTTGAGGACTTTTTTCATCCAGGGAAACAAAATAAAGTTGCTGGGGACAAGATTGGGTGAATAGGGATGGCGGGACACGTGGGTCATGCCATTTTGGGGCAAAAACTGCTGAACAGTCAGTGCGGTGTGGGCAGGTACACTTGTAAATTACCTTTCGTGGAGAAATGTGTTGAAAGAATCTTCAGACAAAATTCACTGAAGCTGAATGCAGCCTCATAACAACACTAGCTGGCACACTGATGCTGATGGGTTCCTAGAACACTCACCTAGCAGGGGAAGCCTGTACTACAAGGGGCCTGCCCTCCAAAAGAGACTTTGGGATTTTTGGGTTCCCTTTGTTTGTGGTGGTTTGTAAAATCATATCCCCTTTCAACTTGTTGGTTTTTCCTGTTGTTAATTCATGCCTTGTGGACTCCTGGCATGTTTCATTTTCAGGGGTGATTCTTTCCTTTAACTAGCATGTGGATGTTTCTTTACATAATTAGGTAGCAAATCACATTGGGAGTGAACATCACGAAGTCCTCTTTAACTCTGAGGAAGGCATTCAGGCCTTAGATGAAGTCATATTTTCCTTGGAAACTTATGACATTACCACAGTTCGTGCTTCAGTGGGTAAGGTATTCTTTTATGGTATTTAAAAGGTTTTTTTTAATACTGAGAAAATACAAGGTCTAAAAATTATTATTTCAAACAAGTATTAAAAAAAAATGATTCAAGAATGAATGCAGGCCAAGAGGTGGCTCACGTCTATAATCTCAGTACTTTGGGGAGACCGAGGTGGGGAGATCCCTTGAAGCCAGGAGTTCAAGATCAGCCTGGGCAGCATAGTGAGACCCTGTCTCTATTATTGAAAAAAAAAAAAGAATGAATATAGATTAAATTCTTACATTACTAATCGTTTAAGACTACTTAAGAATTCTCTGACTCTCTTTTTGAGGGAAGGGAACAGTAAATACACAGTTCAACCTTGACATTTATGCTGTCACTGTTTATGTTTCTCCAAGGAGTGGACACATACCTTCTGCCCCTCTCCTCATTTCTCTATATGAAGTTTCTTCGTTCCACAGTCTGTATAAAATGAGGAAGTAGCTCTGTGTTGTAACGCGTTTTTCATAAGAGGCAGTTGTTCAGATGTATTTTGATAACTCTTCCATCATACAGCATGTCAGTCACTGGCTGTCATTGCCCTGTGGACTGTGCCAGCTTTATCCTGTAGAAACATCTTGAGTTTGGAAGCAGCCCTGAGTCACACTGATCCCATGTGGCTGAGCCTTCATACACTATTGCCTCTCTTAAAAGAGACTTGCCCTGGAGGGCAGAAAAATCTTATGTATCACAGTGGTGCATGGCTCTCCAAGCATCACGATAAGCAAACAGATGGACTCTCGCTGGTGTTGGAGTTTCATGGGATGGGGCAGGATTAGGGAAATCAGCCTCTAAACAGGCTCCCTAGGTGGGTGAGGAGGAGCCCTGTTGGGAGGGATGGAACCAGGCAGGCATGTTCTAATAACTTAAACAGTCTCCTCCACTTGTGCAAAACCTAATAAGCAGAGAGGGGCAAGGGATAGAACCCAACAAAATCAAAAAGAAGCTAAAATTGAAACTACCCAAGCCCTTTTTTTTGACTTGGAGTCTCCCTCTGTCGCCCAGGCTGAAGTGCAGTGGCATGCTCATGGCCACTGCAGTCTTGACCTGCTGGGCTCAGGTGATCCTTCCACCTCAGTCTTCCAAGTAGCTAGAAAGACAGGCGCACGCTACTACACCTGGCTAACTTTTTGATTTATTGTACTACCCAAACTCTTAATTTTTTTATTTTTTGTGTTGGACTCTAATTTTTTCACTAGACTGGAGTGCAGTGGCACACTCATGGCCACCACAGGCCTCAAACTGCTGGGCTCAGGTGATCCTTCTGCCTCAGCCTTCCAAGTAGCTGGAACTATAGGCATGCACCACCACACCCGGCTAATTTTTTGTTTTATTGTAGAGACAAGGTTTTGCCAAGTTGCCTAGGCTGGTCTTGAACCCCTGGGCTCAGGCAGCCCTCTTGCCTCTCCCCCCAAAGCACTGGGATTACAGGTGTAAGCTATCACGCCTGGCCTCAAACTTTTTTTCCTGTATGGTACCATCACTGTTCACAGGCGTGTTCTTTAGGTTTTTAAGTCATTATTCAGTTTACTAAAATTTCAAGGTGGACGTTCTTAGTCTAATAACATTATAATTTTAAAACCTGTTTCTAAAATTATAGAATGGTTCTGGGCTATTTTATCTTAACAGTGTTACTTTTGGATTAAGTACCTATAAATGACTTGTAAGTATAAGGTCATTATTGTAGAAACTACCTTATATTGATGTGAAGTCCAATATAGTAGTGAAAGTGTGCAGGTGTTTCCAAAAATCAAATAAAAAGCTTTTTTCGTGGAGGGTTATGTTGACATTGACATGAATTTCTCTCCTTGAAGGTATGTATTTAATTTCCAAGTATATTCGGAAGAACACGGACAGTGTGGTGATCTTCTCTGGAGAGGGATCGGATGAGCTTACGCAGGGTTATATATATTTTCACAAGGTGAGCACTCTAGCATGGGTGGACATGTGTGCTGTATTCAGAGAAGTGGGAATTACTTGACTTTTCTGTCTTCTGTCTGTTCAGCTAACACAGTTGGCTATACAGTACTGTGTGTACTTAACAAGCTATACTGACACCTGCAGGAGAGAAATAATACATAAAAAGACACAGGTGTTCACTGCTAAAGTTCATAACCTGAAGGCGCATATGTAGGGGACTTACTGTACTTAAAGCTAGTTAAGAATGAGAGTCACTTTTCTGTTGTTCCTCATCCCTGTGGAGTTATGGGTGTTGTGCAGTGTGTTCGTCTTTTTTCTTTTTTTTTTTTTGAGTTGGAGTCTCACTCTGTTACCCAGACTGGAGTGCAGTGACCACTCCCAGCCACCACAGCCTTGACCCGCTGGGCTCCCGCGATCCTTCCACCTCAGCCTTCCAAGTAGCCGAAACTACAGGTGTGCGCTACCACGGCTGGCTGATTTTTTGATTTATTGTAGAGATGAGGTCTCACTGCCCAGGCGGTTCTCAAACCTGCGGGCTCAGGCAATCCACTTACCTCAGCCTCCCAAAGGCGCAGGATTACAGCCTGAGCCACCGAGCCTGGCTTTTTTTTCTTTTTTGAATTGAAGTTTTGGAGTTTCACTCTGTCACCCAGCCTGGAGTGCAATCACATACTTATAGCCACTGCAGCCTCGACCTGCTGGGCTCAGGAGATCCTTCTGCCTCAGCCTTCCAAGTAGCTGGGACCACAGGCATGTGCCACCACCACGCCTGGCTAATTTTTTGATTTATTGAAGAGATAAGGTTTCGCCATGTTGCCCAGGCTGGTCTTGAACCCATGGGCTCAGGCAATCCTCTCACCTCCGCCTCCCAAAATGCTGAAATTATAGGCATGAACCACTGCGCACAGCCAATGTGTGCATCTTACTTGTTCTCACACGCACAGTTCTGATGGGAGGAGTGAGGTGTTCACTCCTTTCCTAATCTTGGTTAGCTTTTCATACTCACCTTTAGCACTGGAATATATTTAACAGATTTGTGATCAGCAAATTTTTCACTTTCCTAATACTGATTGTGGGTGAAAATTTAAAAAAAATCTGAAGCTGCTTGCTGTAAATGTCTGTCATTAAGCACAAGTGAAGTGATCTTTTCTAAATTGTCACCTTTCTCATAATACAGCTGAAAGTTGCAGATATCTCCAGAATTTGCCTCACATACTACTCTTGATTAGCATTCCGTATTTATATTCTTATTTGGATTGTAAACCAAATATTAATTATTCAAAAACAGAATTGCAAAGATGTAAATTTACATCAGTGGCAACCAAGAACAGAATTTGGAATGATGTAATTTCACGTTCACGATCGCAAATGAGTTAAGAGGGAGAAATAACAACTCAGAAAGCAAAAGTGTGGGTTGTCGGGCTGTCAGCTGTTTTGTCTGTTCACCAGGCCCCTTCTCCTGAGGAAGCCGAGGAAGAGAGTGAGCGGCTGCTGAAGGAACTCTACCTGTTTGATGTCCTCCGTGCTGATCGGACCACGGCTGCCCACGGGTAACTTGACATTTTCAGAAGGGATTTAAAAAAAAAAACTCAAAAAATGAAAAGTTCCCTGGCTGAGTTTTTTTTCTTCTTTTCGGTTGGCTATATGCTGCAAACTGTGACTTTTATAGAGAAAATGGAACTTGTCTCTTAGCCCTAAAAGAACTAGACTAAATAAATAATGTAGTCGTAGTCATGGGGAGGGGTCTTCTTCTTCCGGTTGTTTTAGGCAGAGTTTGCATCTGTGAAGGGTAACAAGCATTCTGCTCACGTCTGAATAACCATGAGGGACAGCTCCTCAGCCATCTGTAGTCTCTCTAAGATTGTAAACTCCATGTAAGGCCTATCCGTGTTTATGGGCCCATCTGCTCGTCCTAACCAGAGTCTGTAGGATTCCAGGAACAGATGAGATGACGTTTGATGAAATATAGTGGAACACTGATTTATATTGCATTTTGTATGTGTATTCTGAATTATTTGGTGGTAAAAAACTCAAAATGGCCATTGCAGTTGTGAATTATGTATATGCACTAACTGTGTTACATAATTGACATGTGGCCCAAGACAATTCCCCTTTACTCCGTACAGCCCAGGGCAACCCAAAGGTTAGACATCCCTCATGTGGATTTTCTTTTTCCTTGAAGCCTTGAGCTGAGAGTCCCGTTTCTGGACCACCGGTTTTCTTCCTATTACTTGTCTCTGCCGCCAGACATGAGAGTACCAAAGGTGGGTTAATCAATTTGACGGAGTCTGTCTGCCGCCTGCAGGTCGTGTCTGCAACTCTGACTGATGTTCCTTGTGTTTTCGTGTCAGAATGGGATAGAAAAACATCTCCTCCGAGAGACGTTTGAAGACTCTAATCTGATTCCTAAGGAGATTCTCTGGCGACCAAAAGAAGCCTTCAGCGATGGAATAACCTCAGTGAAGAATTCCTGGTTTAAGATTTTACAGGAATTTGTTGAACATCAGGTATGATGTCTTTAAAAACATTTTCTCAAATGGGACGATTTGGGTGCAGAGCTGCCATTACTACTATTCATTTTGTATTTAGTTTGAATGTTTTGTGTCTGTAGGAGAGATTCATAGTCTCTACAAACTACAGAGATTCATAGTCTCTTACCTCTTTTGTAAGAATTATGTAAGAATTTGGCCAGACTTGGTGGTGTACGCCTATAATCCCAGCAGTTTGGGATGCCAAGACGGGAGAGTTGCTTGAGCTCAGGAGTTCGACACCAGCCTGGGCAACATAGTAAGACCTTGTCTCTACAAAAAATTAGCTGGGTGTGGTGGCACATGCCTATAGTTCCAGCTACTTGGGAGGCTGAGGTGGGAGAATTGCCCGAGCCCAGGAGGTTGAGGCTGCATTGAGCTGTGATTATGTCGCTGCATTCTAGCCTGGGTGACATAAGTGAGCATGAAAGCTTATAAAGTAGTATCTAGACTTGAGAGAGAGAGGAGACTTACTAATCATCACAGGCCTTCATTTAACATGTTTTAGGCCCCTCTGCTGGAGCCAGATGTTCTTAGGCATAAATGGCTGAAACACTCAACTGCCAAGTGTTAGAAGTGTGCATGTGAATGCTGTTTAGAGGTCGCAGCTCTGCACGGACAGGTGTCTCAGCATTTCTGAGTAACGAGTGCTTCAGCCTCACTCCCAGCTTATAGGCATGCTTTATTGAGCTTTGTTTGATTTGTGAACTCCAACTAGAGACAAATCTTTCCCTGCCATCTACAAACCCCCTTGCTCTTACACCCTTTGTTCTTATAGGTTGACGATGCCATGATGGCAAATGCAGCCCAGAAATTTCCCTTCAACACTCCTAAGACCAAAGAAGGCTACTACTACCGTCAGATCTTTGAGCGTCACTACCCAGGCCGGGCCGACTGGCTCAGCCATTACTGGATGCCCAAGTGGATCAATGCCACCGACCCGTCTGCCCGCACACTGACCCACTACAAGTCGGCTGCCAAAGCTTAGGCACACCCTTGGTGGCGGAGGGAAAGCGGCATTTCTCCTTGTGACGGGCAGGGAGCCTGGGGGCGGCTGGGGGCATTGAGTCACCACCTGGGCTTACTTGGGTTGGACGAAATAAACATTGTAAATCTTATATGTTGCATTGTCATGAATACTCCCATGGCCCCTTCACTAGAGGTGACCAGGGATGGGGTGGCCTTTGTTGCATTGTGGTGAGCTAGGAAGAGAACAGGTCTGGTGCTGGCAGGACTACTTTAGGGGACGTTTGGGTCTCCACCCATGGGCCACGGGGCCTCCTTCCAGCCTTGCCTCGTAGTATGGTCCTCGTGCAACCTCCCTGTCTCCGTTCTGCCTATGCTCTGTCAGCTGGTCCAGCTGACTCTGGAGACCGAGTCTGGCAACTCTGTTTTGTAAGATAGTAATTCAGTTTTCAGGTTTTTTGAGTTGGCATCTCTTTTGGAGACTGGGTCAGATTTTCTTTATAAAGGGCCAGGCAGTAGGATTTTAGGCTTTGTGGACCTCTTGGGGCTGTTCATTCAGCTCAGCTGCTATGGTGCAAAAGCAGCTACATAGACTAGGAACAGATGGACGCAGCCACATTCCAGGAAAACTTCATAAAAGTAGGGCTGGATGCAGCTCAGGGGTCATGGCTTGCCCATCCTGTTCTATGATGCCCATCCTGACAACCTGGACTAAGCATTAATTATTTTATTTCTTTTGAATCAGGGTTTTACTTTTGTCACCCTGGCTGGAGTACAGTGGCAAGATCACGGCTGATGACACTCAACCTCCTGGACTCAGGTGGTCCTTCTGCTTCAGCCTCCCCAGTAGAGAGGAGGTCTCGCTGTGTTGTTTGGGCTCAAGCAGTCCTACCTCAGCCTCCCAAAGTGCTGGGTTTACAGGTGTGAGCCACCCCATATAGCCTCTGAGCTAAGCATTTCTGCTAAAAGGAACTCTGAGTCTAAATAGAAATAATAAGGAAGCATTCAGTGAAGAGGTAGAAGATTTTTATTTGAATGCCCGATGGTTGTTTATGGACAGCATTTTTTTTTTTTTTTTGAGTTGAAGTCCCACTGTTGCCCAGGCTGGAGTGCCACAGCAGCTCACAGCTATCCCAGCATCGTCCTGCTGGGCTCCGGTTATCCTTCTGCCTCAGTCTTCCAAGTAGCCAGAACTATAGGCACGCACTACCACGCCTGGCTAATTTTTTTTAATTTATTGTGGAGAGGAGGTCTCAGCATGTTGCCTGGGCTGCTCTCGAACTCACAGGCTCAGGCAATCCTGTTGCCTCGGCATCCCAAAGTGCTGAGATTACAGACTTGAGCCACTATTCCTGGCTGTATGGACATTTTGAAATACATTATAAAGGTGAGTTTAGCATTTATGAGCTTTTGAAAAGGCACCTGGATCATAGGTGGATATGAGAATGCCTGGTGTAGTGAGTGAGTAGGTGGGAGTTCAGCTGGTAAGTTGAAAGGTTGTTTTAGGCCAGCTGTAGGCCTTAAAAATATTTGGGGGTTGGGTGTGCTGCCTCACACCTATAATCTCAGCATTTTGGGAGGATCACTTGAGATCAGGAGTTTGAGACCAACCTGGGCAATATAACAAGACCCTGTCTCTACAAAAATAAAAAATTAGCTGGGCATGGTGGTGCGTTCCTGAAGTCCTAACTATTTGGGAGGCTAAGACAGGAGGATGACTTGAGCCTGGGAGTTCAAGCCTGCAGTGAGTGAGCTATGATCCCCACTGCACTCCAGCCTGGGTGACAGAGGGACACCCTGACTCCCAAAAAAGAAAATGTCTCCGGGAAACAGGAAATGTCATCGATTAATATTAGATTGTTTTTAATGATTTTCTTGTGTCTGCAGGTGCTTGAATTGCTTAACCCTCACAAGATTTGATTCTAGGCATATATTCCTCCTGACAAAGCCTTGACCAGCCAAGCTTAGTGGCATAAGTAATACTTGGGAAGCTTGACTGATAATGATTATACAATGTACAGTACAAAGCAAACAAAAAACCCCAACAATGTACATTGCAGTATCAAGGAATGGTATAAGCCACACACTGCCAGTTTTCTAGGGTGTGGGGCTTTGGTGCTAGACAAAATAAAATAAAAACCACCTTACCTATCATTGCTTTTTCACAGTTCTAACATTTTTCTCACAGCTCCCTCACTATGAAGGCATGATTGTACAAGGTAGGTGAATTATCTTGGTTAACACAAGGCCTTCAAGCTCTTTTCTTTTTTTTTGAGTCGGAGTCTCACTCTGTCGCCCAGGCTGGAGGACTGCCATGCTCACGGCCACTGCAACCTTAACCTTCTGGGCTCAGGTGATCCTTTCACCTCAGCCTTCCAAGTAGCTGGAACTACAGGCATGTGCCACCATGCCCGCCTAACTTTTGGTTTATTGTAGAACGAGATCTCACCAAGTTTCCCAAGCTTGTCTCAAACCTCTGGGCTCAGGCAATCCTCTCCCCTCTGCCTCCCAAAATGCTGGGATTACAGGCATGAGCCACCTGGCTGCCTCAAAGCTTCTTATATACTCTACAAGGAAGATATAAAAAGGAACAAGTCCCAGGCCCGTGGAAGCCCAGCCTCTGAAGGGGTATGCCTACTCTGTGGGAAATGCCCTTGTGTTACACCGTTGTATGAATGTGTTGTGACCACAGCATCAGAGCATCCTTCTGAATGTCACCCGTCTTGGGGTTGCCTTTGTTGAGTCCAGAATCTGATAAGGGATCTGTGGGGTGGGTCCCTGTAGTGCCGGGCCCCCAAAGACCCCAAAAGGGAAGGCAAACTGTCTCAGGGCCTGGAGACAAGGGATGAGACTCAGGCTTTATTCAGGAACATACAGAGAAGGTCCAGTAGCTGCCAGGACAGAAAGACCCACTCTACTCTCGAGGGTAAAAGTCATGCAGATTATAAAGCATGTTGCACAGGTCGGAGGCAGGGCTAAGCATGGGCCAGGCGGAGTTTCTAGTGTGCAGGTACAGTGTAGGAGCGTGCTTCATATCCTGCACATACACAAAACGGCTGTGATTTCTCTCTAGGGGAAGGATTTTTCATGTTGTCATGAGCTAAAGATGGGCTAGAGGTAACCAAAGGTGATGGGTATTGGCCCAGCCCAGAGGACCGCTGCTTGAAGGAAGAGTGTGTGAGGACATTCACCACCCACAGCGGCAAAGCATGGTCAGTAGGCGGGAGGACGCCTCGCCATGGTCTCAGCATTACTGGCATGTCCAGGCCAGAGTCTGACGGACAGGGAACATCCAGGCTTGGTCAGTCCCAGAAACCTTTCCAGGCTCCTGTGCTCTGCTGGTGTCACTGGGTGTGTATCACCTGACAGTCCCCACAGAAGGGGGAATCTGGCAGTGAGGCTATTTCACGTGGTTCTAGACTGTATGGTGGACCATACCAAACACTGAGCAACCTTGCTGAGTGCTTGATTGTGCTTGGCTGTGCATTCAGTCTTCACTGAGCAAGGGTGGCAGATTTTTGTTTTCTGAAGGTGGCCATAGCAGTGTTGATTTCTGGTCTCACATACCCTTCTAGATCCCGCTGGGCCTCGGAAGAAGCATCCTGTTTTCCACCCCTCCTGAAGTCCAGGCAAGGTCTTGCGGCTGCCTTGAGCAGTAGGTTGCGGTGGTAGTGACGTTGCGTAACTTCCAAGGCTGGGGCACACACAGGATGTGGCTTCTGTCTTCTCCCTTGAGGCATGTTGCGAGGAGGCCTAGGCCACGAAGAGGCCATATGTGGGAGTTTAGGCTGAAGGCCTCCGTCAACAGCCAACACCAGCCACTCAGCCGCCATGGTGTGAGTGTGTGAACCTCCAGATGATTCTAGCTGTTCTTTGAGGATTTGCCTGGGCTCTGGGCACAGGGTATGCAGATGAACCACTGTTGCTGCGGGTTTTTTTGAGTTAGAATCTCACCCTGTCTCGCAGGCTAGAGTGCAGTGGCATGCCCATGGCCACCGCAGCCTCAACTTTCTGTGCTCAGGCGATCCTTACGCCTCAGCCTTCCAAGTAGCTGGAACCACAGGTGTGTGCCACCATGCCCTTCTAGTTTTTTAATTTATTGTAGAGATGAGGTCTCACCATGTTTCTCAGGCTGGTCTTGAACCCCTGGGCTCAGGCAATCCTCTCGCCTCTGCCTCTCAAAGTGCTGGAATGACAGGCGCCTGGCTTGTGCTCTGTTCTTCACTCTCAAATCTGTCAGCATCATGAACGGTTGTTGGACACAATTCTGGACTCTACAGCCTGGACCTCCTGGACTCAGGTGATCTCCCCACCTCAGTCTCCTAAGTAGCTGGGACTACACATGTGCACCACCACGCTTGGCTAATTTTCTCTCTCTTTTTTTTCTAAAGATGTGGTTTCATGATGTTGCCCAGGCTGGTCTTAAACTCCTGGGCTCGAGTGATTCTCTCATCTCATTCTTCCAAAGAGCTGGGATTATAGGCGTGAGTCATGGTGGTTTCTTATACAGGCGTAAGTAACGGAAACAGGCAAACACCATTACCCCTGTTTGACACAGATTAACTAGGTTGCTCGAATTCATTCAGCTAATGAGTGAGTATTGAACCCTCATTGAGCCAGATGGATGGACGCCAGGGCCTTGATGTCCTTCTCTCACACCTATTCCCACATGGTCAGCAGGAACCAGGTCTGTGCTGTCACCTGGGAGACTCTGGGAAAGGGCGTGAGGCCAGGATGACAGAAGTCTCCAGGATTCATGGCGATGGCGGCATCTTCTGCAACGGCCCAAGCCAGGTGATGCTAAGAAAAAAATTAAGTGCATTTCCACAACCAAAGCGACTTTTTTGCTCCGCTTTTAGGCCCATCTTGGCCTCCATTTTGTCACCCAGGCTGATGGAGGTATAGTCTTGACACCCGTATCCATCACTAGCAGGGCAGGGGATGGAGAGTGTGGTGAGTCTTTTACCAAAACTTTCAGCTCCTGTGTGAAGTGACACGCCCCTTCTGTGGGCATTCCAGACAAGTCTCGTGACCACATCTAACTTCCAGGAGGTGTATGCCACAAAGGAACATGAAATACTTGGAGAACAACACCAATGGCTTCCCAAATCCATTCTTCAGTAACCAAATATTCAAGTTATTCTCTTTCCTATGTAAGAAATACATCCCCCCACCCCAGAAGGATTACAGACCGTTCTGCCATGGTCTGTGGCCCAGGGCGTGGGATCTGGGTGATGTGTTTGCGTGGACATCTGTTTCAGGGCTGGAGGTGGCACTTCATGAACTCAGAATAAAAGTGATCTGCTCCCCACCTGTTCAAAATAGTATTCAGCAGGAATAGAATAACTGCAGCAGCAGCATCAGCAGCGGCAAAACACACTCAAAAAGCCTCATTACAGCCATTTTTACGTCCTGTCATCAGTCATTGATGGCCTCTGTCTCCAGCAGAAAGTCCTTCAGCGGGTCACCTGCAGCCGAGAAATCCATGTGATGGTGGAAGGAGGCAGCAGCGTAGGTGCTTGGGGAATCCTCTCACAGATGAGGAATGGGAAAATGAACTTAGCTCATGCCATCATAATGTTTCACAACCGCCGGGAGGTGTGTCCTGTTGTACTCAGCCACATTGTATGAGGGAGGAAAGTGTCCCACAGAGGTCCTGAGGTCACATAGCCTGAGGTCACACAGAGATTACCCAGAGGTCACACAGCTGAGGTCACACAGGGATGCCTGAGGTCACACAGCAAGCACATGACAGAAACGGGTCACTGGAACCTAGCTTCATGGTTTAGAGACTGTGTTCAACCCCTGCACTGTGTGAACTTTCAAAGTGAGGGAATATGTAATATAATTGCATGTATGCAAAAATAGAATCCCATCATTTTCCTCTAATTCTCTCTCTCTATAATACATATTTAGAGACAGTCTCGCTCTGTTGCCCGGCCTGGAGTGCAATGGCATAACACAGCTCAGTCTGCAGGCTTGAACTCCTGGGCTCAAGAGATCCTCCTGTCTTAGCCTCTCCAGTTGCTGGGACTACAGGTATGTGCCATCAAACCTGGCTAGTTTTCTAATTAAAAAAAAATTATTTTTTGTAGAGATGAGGTCCTGCTATGTTGCCCAGGCTGGTCTCAAACTCCTAGCCCCAAGTGATCCTTTTACCCTGGCCTCCCAGAGTGCTGTGATTATAGGCTATGCCCAGCCTAATATTCTCTCTCTCCCTATCACCACAACCTTGACCTCCTGGACTCAGGTGATCCTCTCACTGCAGCCTCCTGAGTAGCTGGGACTACAGACACATGCCACCACTTATCTGCCTGTCTGTCTGTCTATCTATCACCTATTTATCTATTTATGTAAAGATGAGGACTTGCTATGTTGTCTAGGCTGCTCCGAACTCCTGGGCTCAAGCAATACTCCTGCCTCAACCTCCCAGAGTGCTGGGATTTTGGGTGTGAGCCACCACATCCAACTTACACAATTCTGTATATTTGTTTTGTTTTATTTTTTGAATCGGAGTCTCTGTCACACAGGCTGGAGTGCAGTGGCATGCTCATGGCTACTGCAGCCTTGATCTGCTGGGTTCAGGCAATCCTTCTACTCCAGCCTTCCAAGTAGCTGGAACTAAAGGCATGCACTACCATGTCCAGTTAATTTTTTGATTTGTTGTAGAGACGAGGTCTCACCATGTTGCCCAAGCTGATCTCAAACTCGTGGGCTCAGGCAATTCTCTTAGCTCTGTCTCCCAAAGTGCTGGGATGACAGGCATGAGCCACTACACATGGCCTCTGTATTGTTAATGACAGAATATATTCTATGTTATGGGTAGCTCATAAATTATTCAGTACATCTACAAATTGAAGCATATGATAATTTATTTTTATTTCAATTGAAAACAGATAGTGAACATGTATATGTACATATCACTTCTGCAATTTAGATCTTATGTAATGAAATCTTCCGTGATTTGGATCTCAGTGAGTTTTTACCTGATTTCAGGCTCTACCTAGCCAGTGAATAGATGCCAGGAGATTAATTCATAGTCCTCCTTGCGACTTGAAGAATTTTTAATAATACCAGGAAAAAAGCCGTTCTCACAAGTTTCCAGTGTATGTCAGGAATTGGTTGTTGCAGTATAAAATACTTGTTACCTGAGGGTCAATAATATAATGCATAAAACCACAAGGTGGCAGGCACAACACATTTTTCTCTTCAGGCACTTGTATGGCGTTTCTCATAGGAGACTACTTATGCTAAAATGAAGAGATGACATGTTCATTTCGTAGAATAAATCCCAGCACAGACGTTCCATGGTTTCCTAATCAGCAAGCACTTTTAACTTGCTAACATCGTATGACTGTTGTACAGGCCAGTATGAGTTTACATATGCATTTTTTTTCCTGAATCTTTTATTTCCTTCTCCCTTGATCCACCATCCTAAACACACCTGCATGATGTGTGTTCTTATAAAAGTGAGATCCTTTTAATTTACTCATGAATTGATGTCTCACTCTGATGCCCAGGCTCACCACAGCCTCGACCTCATGGGCTCACCACAGACCTCCTGGGCTCAGGCGATCCTTCTGCCTCAGCCTTCTAAGTAGTTGGGATTACAGGCATTTGTCACCATGCCCCACTAATTTTTTTATTTTTTTCAGAGATGAGGTCTTGCTAGATTGCCTAGGCTGATCTTGAACTCCTGGGCTCAAGCGATCCACTTGCCTTGGCCTCCCAAAGTGTTGGGATTATAGGCGTGAGCCACTGCACCAGGCCAAGGGAGATCTTTTATACTCTGGAGGGTAGGAAGGGATGTGGACAGCCTCAAAGCTGTTTTTATTTGATTTTGAATGTAGCAAAAAAACTATAAAACTCTCACTTTCATGATTATCCATTCAATTAAACCCTGACTTATCTCAGTTTATTCAAATGTAGCTCAAAGACAAAACCCGCATTGAGCACTGTGTTTACAAACAACACCAGCTAACATGTTCTGATGACTTCCTGTAACCTAACACTGGTCTAGACCACACTCAGTCCCTGTGATACTCCTTAGTGGTATCTGCTGGTCTAGACCACTTCTCAGAGGTGTCTACTGATGCAAGACCACACTCAATCCCTGTGACACTCCTCAGAGGCATCTGCTATGGTCACCATACCCATTTTATGGTTTAAGAAGCGGATTGTACATACAGCCTAACATTGAAAGAGAAGAAGGCCAACTGTAACCAGTGGAGCTGTCAATTGTGGTGGATACCACAGAGAAGAGCCCTGTACGACAAAGCAGTTGTCACACGTGGACAGATGACCCACAGGAACCTGGTGAGTGGCAGCGACTGTGACCATCATTCTGGGTGAGCAGTACTTTCTGTAGTTCCTTCCCATAAACTGTAATGTTCATCCATGATCTTTCTGTTTTTCAGGGTTTAAACTGTAACGTTCATCCATGATCTTTCTGTTTTTCATGGGCGTGGTCTTAGTGAGAACTCTGGATGTTATCGAGCAGGAGACTTGGAGGTGGAGGGACAGGGAAGAACCTGGCACATGTGTTAGCTACTTCAGGGAGCAAGAAGAAAACACAGGCCGGGTGCGGTGGCTCAAGCGTGTAATCCCAGCACTTTGGGAGACCCAGGCGAGAGAATTGTCTGAGCCCAGGGGTTTGAGACCAGCCTGGGCAACTTGGTGAAACCTCGTCTCTACAATAAACAAACAAACAAACAAACAAAGAAACAAATAAATAAATAAATAAAAACTCTCCGGGCATGGTAGCACACACTTGTAGTTCCAGCTACTTGGAAGCCTGAGGCAGAAAGATCGCCTGAGTCCAGCAGGTCAAGGCTGTGGTGGCCGTGAGTTTGCTACTGCACTCCAGCCTGAGTGGAGTGAGACTCCAACTCAAAAACAAAGAAAAGAAAAGAAAACACAGTTAGCGAGATTGACTCACGATGAGATAACGTGGCTGAGATTCTGGGGCTGTGCATCAATCGACAAACTGAATTCCATGAATTCCTGGCTCAAGAACTTTGCTGACACTCATTGAAAGTACAACTATCACTCCTGTCACCTTATCTGCTGACTAAGCCACTTTCTGTTGCATTTAGTATGAGAATTGTCTAGGTGGCCCTCAAGTGACCACAAGATGGGACTTGATGGTATGCGACAGACTACGTGCCACAAGCGTTAGTGGGACCTCATCCATCAGTTTTAACATCTGAATCCTGAAATTTAGTAAAACTCCAGGCGATGGCCTTGCCAGCATCTTGGCCGCACCGTTATCAGGTGTGATGCCGTGGACCTGGGGCTGTGCTGCAAAGCCAGCTTTCTTCTGGGACTCACCTTGGCCAGTGCTGGGGGAAGGTGGTCTCCCTGACTCAGATCTCAGTGAGGGATCTGATGGGGAACACAAGGGAGAGTGGGGAGAGGAGAGTGAGTGAGCAACGTCTGTCACACGTTCCTGGTTGAGGGGTAACCAGGAACGTGTGACACACGTGGACACTGAAAGGCCAGTGGCGGCTGGGGTGGAGCCTCCCTGCACAGGGCTAGGGCTCTGGGTCAACAACAAAGATAGCCCAGGCACAGGCTGTCCTCAGGTCCAGCCCTTCGATGCCATGTGGCAACACTTGTGTTTTTTTATTGTGGGAGAATCCAGAAATCCAGGTTTTTATAAAAAGCATCTTAGCCGGGCTCAGTGGCTCAGCCTGTAATCCTGCGCCTTGGGAGGCTGAGGTGAGTG
>NW_007248432.1:44812-124614 GCF_000164805.1 Carlito syrichta
GGAAGGCTGAGGCGGAAGGATCGCCGGGGCCCAGCAGGTCGAGGCTGCGGTGGCTGGGAGCGGCCACTGCACTCCAGTCTGGGCAACAGAGTGAGACTTCAACTCAAAAACACAACAACAACAACAAAATCTTGTTTTTAAACATATTGATGGAAATGTTTAAGAATGTTTATGCCAAACAAAATATGTCATGTGTGCTAACATTAATCTATATACATCTATTGACATTTAATCCATATAAAATAACACACAGATTAGAGACAATATCCCTTGACTCCTTTTGGGGGGGATCACATTCTGTCTACCAGACTGGACTGTAGTGTCACGATCACAGCTCACTGCAGCCTCAGTTTCCTGGGCTCAGGTGATCCTTCTGCCTCAGCCTCCCGGCTAGCCAGGACTATAGGTGCACATCACCATAGCCAGCTAATTTTTTGATTTTTTTTGTAGAGATGAGGTCTCGCTATGTTGCCTAGGCTAGTCTCGGACTCCTGGTTTAAGTAATCTTCCCACCTCAGCCTCTCAAAGTGCAGGGATTACAGGTGTGAGGCCCGGTACTCGCTCCTTGACTCCTTTTCTTAATATAAAGGCCAGCATGACTGGGCTCGGTGGGTCAGTTTGTAATCCCAGCACTTTGGGAGCCTGAGAAGAGTAGATTGCCTGAGCCCATGGGTTTGAGACCAGCCTGGGCAACTTCATGAGACCTCGTCTCTACAATAAAATCAAAAAGTAGCTGGGAGTGGTAGCGCACACTTGTAGTTCTGGTTACTTGGAAGACTGAGGCAGAAGGATCACCAAAGCCCAGCAGGTTGACACTGGGGTGGCCGTGAACATGCTACTGCACTCCAGCCTGGGCGACAAAGTGAGACTCCAACTTGAAGAAATAAAAAATAAAGGCCAGCACATTTTTAACTATAAGAAAGAATGTTCATGCAGTCTTATTTCACTCCTTCAACAGACCTGCGTTGAGTGCCTTCCTGTGCCAGTCACTTGCTACTCACAGAGGATAAAAGTTGTGCATGCAAGGGAAGGAACAAAATCTTGTCTTCACCCATTCTAGACTCACAGCTGAGGCCCCTACAATGAAAGACAGATTCCAAGGAAAAAAGCATACAAATTCATGTGAGGTAAGTTTTATGTGACATGAGAGATTTCATAAGAAACAAAGACCCAAAGAAATGGCTAAATTCGTGATGCTAGATTTGATGAAGAGTAGCCAGTCATGAGGAAGGTGACAGAACAGAGAGGGTGTGATCTCACCATAACAGATGGGGAAACTGAGCCATACCTGTATGCTCAGATTTCTCTCTGTGATCCTGCATCTTCAGAAACAGGGAGGCTTCTTTCCTCTGGGTGCACACAGGGTGCCTCTCATGGGAGGGTCTTCCTACCTGCTTCAGGGGAAAGCCAGAAAATCCTGCCCAGGTCACAGTTAGCCTCAGGGGAGGAGCAGAGGCTTGAGGGGAGTCAGAGAGACCTCCCTCCCATTCTTCCAAACTCTAGGGTGTTATGTTTTGGGCTAGCGTCATCTACAGGTGTCCTGATTCTCTTCTCTCCGACTGTAAACATTTAGTCCCCCATGGCCATGGACCGTAGTACTCTACCTTGGAACATGACACGGAGCTTAGTTTGGAATCACAGCGGTAAAATCTCTTCATAGAGATGTTAATTGATTTACTCACTGTTTGTGCTCATCCAAAAGACAGCTGGGTCCCTATTCTGCAGAAAGAGACATGAAGATGTCTTTATTCATGGAACAACTGACTGGAACAAGAAGAGTCATTCCATCTTCCCTCCCTTCTTGCCTGGAGAATTAAAACCCCATCTGATGGACTGGGGCTAAACAGGACAGTGACAAAGGTGTTGGGGCTCCAGGCCCCTGTCTGACTTCCTGGTGGCACCTGTCCTCTGCTGTCACCGTCACACACTTTGCTGCCCAGGCCCATCTCTCACTCCCCCACCAGGTATCCTCTGTCTTTCCCATATCAGCCAGGGAGGCCACCTTCCCTAATACCAGCAAGGTGAGTGGGCATCAGGAGGGAGCTCTGGGCGGGGTGCACTTCCACATGGGCCTGATGCAGAATGAGGTCTGACATAGACAAACAGCATGGTCTTTGCCCACACAGACTTGTAGCCGCATACATATCGTTTGCTCTTTTCAATTTTGGCATTATGATGGCGTATTTGTCAAGGTAGCAGAATACAATGTATTTTATTTAGCAGTTGTATTTGCCTATACTTTGTTTTGTTTTTTGAGATAGGGTCTTGCTCTGTCACCCATGCTGGAGTGCAGTGTGCAAACATAACTCACTGCAGCCTCAAATTCCTGGGCTGAAGTGATCCTCCTGCCTCAGTCTCCCAAGTAGCTGGGACACAGGCACAAGCCACCTGCTACCATGCCTAACTAATTTTATTTCTTCGTAGAGCCATGAGCATGCCACTGCACTCAACCTGGGCAACAGAGTGAGACCCTAGCTTAAAAATATAGTAAAGCTCAGGGTCCTAATGGATCAAGTCCATGCTTCCTTATATGGTACAAGTGCCTGCACGGGCATGTCTTCCCAGATCCCAGCACCCACTTGCACCCTGTGAGCTCCAGTGATTCCACTAGCCTGTGGCCATGGTGGTATGCATCAAGGAGAAAGGAGAGCAGGCACCAGGATAAAAGAAGAGCCTAGCAGAGGTAGTGTCTGCTGATGCCCAGCCTGGGCCTGCTCCCACGGGGCACACGATGGCATCACAGCTGCCTCTACCTGTGGGCAGGAGGTTGGACGTCTGTGGGCCAGCAAGTCAGCCCCAGGCATGGAGGCCCTTGGAGGAAGATCAAACCTCCCAGGAGCCTCTGAGTGAGAAGGCAAGAAGGCCAAGCTGTGAATGGCCAGTCTCTGGGCAGTGGGTGACCCTGCACCCATCTGGCAAGGGCCTGGTGCAGACCCAGCACAAACGGCCTTTCAATATCTCACCATACGACATCCATAAATGTGTTGCAATCTCTCCAAAAACGATGAGTGAGAAAGACGGCTGTCCTATCTTCATGGACACACTAACTGCGAGTTTGGTCACATGTCATCTGCGTGCTCTTTCCTTTAAGCATCGGTTTTCTTTTGGTCAGCTAGTCCTAAACCTTGACTTCCTTTCTAAATGCTTTAGTCTCTAATTCCTCCTTTGCACCTAGGTCACTTCTTTTCATCTCTGAGGCTTAGCTCAGGTGTCCATTTCTCTGGAAAGCCAATCCACTAATGTTAGGGTACTTTCCTGCCACTCAGTGCTTGTGAAACCTGATATATTTCCTGTTATCATTATATAATAGCAGGGCTGTGGAATTATCTCAAGAGACTGGGCATGGTGGCTCACACCTGACATCCCAGCACTTTGGGAGGCTGAGGTGAGAGGATTGCCTGAGCCCAGGGGTTTGAGACCAGCCTGGGCAACTTGGTGAGACCTTGTCTCTACGATAAATAAAAGAATTAGCTGGGCATAGTGGTGTGCGCCTGTAGTCCCAGCTACTCAGGGGGCTGAGGTGGAAGGATCACTTGATCCCAGCAAGTAGAGGCTCTTGTGGTTGTAAGCATGCCACTGTCCTCTAGCCTGGGCGACAGAGTGAGACTCTGAATCCAAAAAAAAAAAAAAAAAAAAAAATATATTATCTCACAATGTATCTGAGCCAGCTGAGGATTGATCAGGAAAACACAAGGCACTCATTTACGAATCAGGGGCTGACCTGAAGGCCAGGGAAGCCAAGAGTAGGGAGCTGACATCAAGATCTCATCCTGAAGTGACAGGCCCAGCAGTTCTCAGGAGCTTCCCAGCAAATGGTTAAAGTCTTCCAAATATTCAAGAAACCCCCGCTCTCTCTCAGGGTACAGTGGGGACACAGACTGGTTCGTGTAGCCATGAGCATGCATCTGCACTACAGCCTGGAGGACAGAGTGGAGAGTTTACCAGGGGGCTGCCCTGAATCCCTCATTTGCTCAAGAGTAGGTTGCAGTTGCCTCTGGAGAACACAGTGTCTCTTTCTCTTGTCTTCCAAATCTCCAGTGGCTTCTTCTATGGGCAGCTCCACATCCCAGGGAGGGGACTGCAGGAGAGGATCTTAAAAGGAATGGAGGTGATGCTCAGATAATCCGGCACAGAATCTAATGACGACGAATGTCAAAAGACACAATCTCAGGCTGGGTGTGGTGGCTCACACCTGTAATTCCAGCATTTTGCGAGCCCGAGTCAGGAGGTTGAGTCTGCAGTGAGTTGTGATTGTGCCATTGCCCTCCAGCCTGGGTGACAGAGTGAGACCCTGACTCTAAAAAAAAAAAAAAAACAGAACAAAAGACACAATTTCAATGTTTAGTTAAATGATCAAATTGGCTTTTATTTGCTATTTGAGTCAGGTAGTATTTCTTCTAAACAGTAGCAAGTGTTCTGTTGGGCATGGCGAGGCAAATCAGTTTTCATGAGGTCAGTTGAGCAGAAGGAAGGACACAACATACTATGAAAAGCAGATTGGTCAGCATCAGGCTGTTTCAAGCTTCCCCGGAAGGTCAGAGCAGAGAGGACTTCCTCATCATGTTGGCTGAAATGGGTCTATTGGGGGATTTGGCTGTTATCTCTCTCCCCTGAGTTCTCAGCAGGTCAGATGAACAACTTGGTTTCAGTTTGGTGACCCCATCCTGGTCTGGTCTGCTGGGGCCTCCTATGGGAGCTCAGTCCACACCAGTGGCCTCCTATAAATCATATTCAACATAAATGATGAACTTTTCACCGACTGGAGAGTGTATTTGATCATCTTTATGTTCCCAATGCCTGGTGGCAGTCCCTGGGACATAAACATGTTCAGTAAATATCCGTTAGCTGACTGGATAAATGAGTAAAGAGAAGACAGTAGCTTCCCAAAACTAGGTAATTTTGCTTACTTGATTAAAAATGTGAAAGGATGAAATGCCAAAATGGAATGATTTAATGAAATCATCTTAGTTAGAGTGCAGTTATTTTAACATTGTTTAGCTTTGTCATGTTTTTCTAGCAGTTCACTTTAATTTAACCTCTTATCACTAGCCAAGGACAGGACCTGTTTCTCAGAGGTGGCTATTGATTATTGTTTTACAACCTCCTCTCCACCTTGTTTTGTATGAATTAACTTTTCTATTCCAAGTATTTGCCTCCACCCATAAGAGTAAGTTAACCTGATCAGTCCTTTATGACCTTCATGACACAGACAGACCCCATCACCATGGCAGCAGTCATGCGACTAACCCACCCATCTGCCTGGTGGTCACCTGACGCCACCTGTGCTTACCTGTCCCCTTTGTGAGGATGTGGAACAGACTACCACCCAGTCACCTTAATGACATGCCCCCATTAAAGGGAAGGTTTAAAAGGCATTCAACTTCAAACAGCAGTGACCATTGTTCTTGTTAAGCACTAGCCAGGCCTTGTGTTCATTGAACTATGGTTGCCATGTTTTCCTAAGCTTTGGCCCCTTCCCCTACCTTGGGGAGGTGAATTTCCTCTCTCTGTCTCTCCAATTTACTTTCTAAATAAACACTATTTTTTCATTCTAACTTCTGTGCAATTCTTTGCATCTTCTGCGTGACACTGGATGGCAGGCACGACACCCCTCTCTGGTCTGACCTAACATTTTGGAGGCCCCACTGGGATTCTGACCTAATGCCAAGCTCCGAGAAAGCAATTGTTAATCTCCAGAAAAGTCTTATATTTGGTCGTTTATGATACAGATAATGGCAAATCAGGATGATGTCTTTTCCAGGCTGCCCCAAACTATCATGTGTCTGAAATCTGAAATCCCAGGCAGGAAGGAGCCTTTGCGATTCAGGGCACTGGAGCTGGGGAGGCGTGTTAGGCCAGAGAGCCGGTTTCTACCATGTTGCTTCTTTTCAACTTTTTCTCAAGTTTCTAGGCAGCCCTGGCACCTTGAGTATATCGAGTGACCACGAGGTGGCACTCTTGTTCGCTTGACGCCTTGGACTGCTGCCTTCTAGACAAGGGAACTGGTTGCAATGGAGGCAGAAGTGTCACAGTTCTTACTTTTTTTTTGAGTTGGAGTCTCACTCTGTTGCCCAGGCTGGAGTGCAGTGGCACGCTCACGGCCACTGCAGCCTCGACCTGCTGGGCTCAGGTGAAACTTCCGCCTCAGGCTTAAAAGTAGCTGGGACTACAGGCATGTGCCACCATGTCTGGTTAATTTTTCTTGACTTATTGTAGAGAGGAGGTCTTGCCAAGTTTCCCAGGCTGGTCTTGAACCCCTGGGCTCAGACAATCCTCTTGCCTCGGCCTCCCAAAGTGTTGAAATGACAGGCATGAGCCACATTGCCCAGCTTATTATAGTTTTCATTATACATTCTTTTATTGTTTTGCTTGTATTGATTACATTACACATTTCTGGTTTTGTGAATGAATAGTTTTACCACTTCTGGACAGTGAAATTATTTTAGAAGACTTAAATTCTGTATTTCCCTTACACTTTTTGTGCCAGTTTTGTAATTTGTTTTAATGATAATAATACTTTAACAAATGTTTTGTATAGCCAATATTCATTAAAAATTTATTTACATACATACCCTTTTAATGACACTTTCTATTTACATCTTCAGATTTTTATCTGAAATTCTTTTCCTTCTGCTTGAAGAATTCTTCTTAGTTTTACCTGTAGAGTAGGCCTGCTAGTGATGAATTCTTAATCTTTGTTTTTCTGAAAATCTTTTTCAGTTGTTTTTTTTTTTTGAGTTAGCGTCTCACTCTTGCTCAGGCTGGAGTGCAGTGGCATGCTCACGGCCACCGCAGCCTTGACCTGCTGGGCTCAGGCAATCCCTCTACCTCAGCCTTCCAAGTAGCTAGAACCACAGGTGTGCGCCACCACACCTGGCTAATTTTTTTGATTTATTGTAGAGTTGAGTTCTTGCTAAGTTGCCAGGCTGGTCTTGAACCCCTGGGCTCAGGCAATCCTCTTTCCTCTGCTTCCCAAAATGCTGGGATGACAGGCGTGAGCCACTGTGCCCAGCTACTGTGTTACAGTTCTTTTCTTTTCTTTTTTTTTTTCAGTTGGAGTCTCACTCTGTTGCCCAGGCTGGAGTGCAGTAGCACACTCACAGTCACTCCAGTGTCGACCTGCTGGGCTCTGGCGATCCTCCCACCTCAGCCTTCCAAGTAGTCGGAATTACAGGCGCGTGCTACCCTGCCCGGCTGATTTTTGATTTATTGTAGAAATGAGGTCTTGCCAAGTTGGCCAGGCGGGCCTCGAACCCACGGGCTCAGGCAATCCACTCACTTTAGCCTCCCAAAGCGCGGGATTACAGGCTGAGCCACCGAGCCCGGCTAAATATTTTTCAAAGGCATCATTTGACATTCATAAAATTTTATTTTCTAGATATACCATAGTTTATTCATCTGATTTTTCTATTCTTAAAAATATGTCATATCAACTTTTTTATTACAAAAATCATGATTTGATGAGCAACATTGTAGCCAGATCTTTTCTCACAACCACACTTATAGTTCTAGTCTAAATTTTCAAAGATGGGGGTGATGAATGAATGACTTGCAAAATTTAAAAGCTTTGATAGCTATGACTAAATTTCCTTCATAAAGACTTAAATAAATCTTGTCTTTATTCTTTCACTTCTTTGAATCCTCACCAATACTGGGTATTTTCATTTAGATATATTTGTACTGTAAGTAAAATATATAAATACATACTTATATTTCGTTGCTGTTTATACTTATTTATGGTTGCTTAGTAAGGAGATTGGCTGTATTTTCTTATGTTATTAACCATTTTCCTTATTTTTTGAATTGCTTGCTGATTTTCTTAGCCCAGTTTTTTAATTGGACATTAGTTTTTTTTCTTATTGATCTGTAGAGATTCTTTGCATATATGAGTTATTAACCTCTGCAATTATGTTTCGAGTTTGCTGGTTTAAATTTTTAAACTGTTTTCTTTGTCATACAAAATTTAGCATTTTATGCAACCAAAGCTTTTTTCCTTCAAGGTTTCTAACTATTAGGCATCATTTAGCAAGAGGTAGAAGCAACGATGAGGATTTTTAAGGCTTGTTACAAATTGTTCTCTAGTCTAGATCTCTTTTGTATCTTTGGGTTAGAATTCCTCTAAAGAACCCTTGACCATACTTAGAGAAATCACTACATCCTCCAACTCCAATGGGGAACCCTTACCAAAGGCTCTTAATTGGGAGAGGGGGTAGTGTGTTTTCCTAGAGGTCACTTTAAAACAGATGGGAGCATTTCAGATCCCCACAGACAACTGGGACAGTCTACTGGTACTTAGGGAGTGGGGTCCGGGAATGTTAAACACCCTCGACGTACAGAACAACTGGGACTGTTCCTCCCAAATACCAATAGCAACTCCCGTTGAGGAACATTGTCAGCCTGTCGTCCAATGACATCTTTATAAGATACAATTTTGTGAAAACATGATATCAAAACACGTTTCCAGTTGACATGTGTTAGTACTTTTTCTACAGTGCGTATATATATGTAAACGTAATGGATTGGAAGACGTCAAACAATTGCTTTGATAACAGATAACATAGACTTGAGTTGAGCATGGGCCCTAGTCAGACACTCAGAGATGTGACTGGTGATCAACTTGACAGAACAGATGGATCAGGTAAGCTGAATTACTGATTTGTTCAGAAGGAATTGCAGAGGGAGTGGAAATAAATTAATCGAATTTGTAAACTGAGTAGTCATAGTTTTAGTGGTGTGCCAAGAAACTCCTCTTGGGGACACATCTACCTTCCATTCCATCATGCTTTCCGTCTGTGTTCTGTAGTGGAGTTTGTGACCTCAGGCTTGCCAATGCACCTGCTTTTGCTCAGCATCCTTCCGGTTGCTCCTGGTGCCATTGTAGAGTGCAGGAGATAACCAAGTCTGTTTTTATCTGTAAGGACATTGTTCCCTGGAAATATAATTATTTTGTGCACTTGAAATTGCTTTTGATCAAACAACAAATTGGTATAAACCAGAGGTTTTTTTGTTGCTTGCAGATGGCAGTGGTTATTAACTTGTCATGCTAAACACATGTTGTTGGTTCTACCCAGGAGTTCTAAAGTGCTATATTAATGGCAGGGTTTATTGTATTCTAATAAAAATTTGTAAGATTCACATACCGCCTTTGGGGGAGAGGGCTGAATTTATAGGCTTAGCATGATATCATTTAAAAATATTAGTTAATCAGACATGAAACACAAATGACTTATTAAATTAACATACGTAATTATGCAAAATGTTGAATAGTGACAAAAGGGTTTAAGAACAGGATTTGGTTATTGTGATCAAACTCAATAAATATGTATTCTGGAAGATTAGATTCCAAAACATACTTAAGTATGATAAACTTTGTTCTTTAAGTTTTAGCTGCAGGACAGGATGTTGCAGGAGTGGTTGAGTGTTCTTTGAAGACTTGACAAGACATGTTCTGAAAGGCAGACAGCACACAGTGCAGCCCATCTGGAAAGGATCATCAGAAAGGTAACGGAAACCACACTGCAAACACTGTCTTCCCATTAGGTGAGCTCATGTGTGATGCATGCTATCCTAAAGTCATGAGGAGGATGCAGACGTCTAGAAGAGTCTGCTGAAATGGTCAAGGGAAACATGAAGGTGGACTCAAAAGATGTCTTCATGGAAACAATGAGGGGAAATAGGAATGTCACAGCTTCATTTTCCATGGTTGTTGGCATGGCCTTACCTTTGAGAGGGTTGACACAGGGGACATGGAGAGCAGGGCTCGTCAGTTGTGCAGTTCATGGAATCTCTATATCAGGAATGTGTCGAGGATAAAAATGCAGACGTGTTTATCTCACATGTGGGCGCCAGCCTGTGTGCATTGCTGTTCCCAAATACAGTCTTTTCTAACAAGCTTCAAAAGGGAGGACATGGAGGATTTGGAGGGACTGCCTGTCCTTCGAGACTGAAGTAACTGAGTGAAGACAGCTCTGCCTTTCCACAGACAATGCTGGGTTTTGGAGACAGAGCACTGGGCTGGAAGGACTTGAGGTTAAACCTGAAGTGCCTGGGGTTATGCTCCTTTTTTTTTTAATGCTACTGTTTTTATCAGGATGACAGTTCAGTCTGGAAAGGCAAATCCAAGCCTTGTACTACCATGAGACTAGACAATTAACAGACAGAATGGAGTGTCTTATTGGAGGTATTCATGGGAGACTGGACACATCTGACTGGAGATGCCAGAGGACGTTTACGTGTTCGATGTGGCTAGATCAGATTTGTAATTCTGTGGTTAACTTTTTTGAAAGGGCTGTTAGGAGAGGAAAATGAAGATACATATTTATTAAAAACAATATTATAAGTAGGACAAACCTGAATATAAAAGTTGTTTTTTTTTTTGAGTTGGAGTCTCACTCCATCACCCAGGCTGGAGTGCAGTGGCATGCTCACGGCTACTGCAGCCTTGACCTACTGGGCTCAGGCAATCTTTCTGCCTTAGCCTTCCAAGTAGCTGGAACTATGGGCGCACGCCACCATACCTGGCTATTTTATTTATTTATTTATTGCAGAGACAGGTTCTCTCCATGTTGCCCAGGTTGGTCTTGAACCTGTGGGCTCAGGCAATCCTCTCACCTCAGCCTCCCAAAGTGCTGGGATTATAGGCATGAGCCACCATGCCTAGTTTATAAAGGTTTTGATTTAGCAACAGACAATGGAGCTGCCCTCTCTCTTTATTTTCTTTATTTCCCTCTCTCCAAATGGAAATTTCCTCACTTATTTATTCAGTAGATATTTGTCCAACTCCTACTCCAAGCCAGCATTACAGGCCAAGAGTATCTGGCACTACATGTTAATGTAGCGGGTAAATTACAACACGAGGAGTAGGACAAAGACAGTCAAACCACAGTTTCCCTCCTCACATGGGCAGAAAGAAAGTAATGTGGGAGAGAGAAACGGAATTGAGGAGCTGGGACACAAAGCTAATGGAGAGATGCCATAAGACAACGTGCTCGGAACCTCCCTGAGCACGACTGTAACGCCATCCATCAGTTGTGAAATGTGTCTTCATGGTCATCTGTTTAAATACTTGCTGATGTCACTACTGATTTCTTCTTTGTGGGTTTCTTAGAAGTTGTTGTTTAGTTTTCAAGAGGGGGATTTTCCAGAATTTCTTTCTGTTGTTGATTTCCTATTTTAATTCCACTGTGGCCAGAAAGTATATTTTATATGATTTAGAGTCTTTTTTTTTTTTTGAGTTGGAGTCTCACTCTGTCGCCCAGGCTGGAGTGCAGGTGCATGCTTACAGCCACTGCAGCCTCGACATGCTTGGCTCAGGCAATCCTTCCACCTCAGCCTTCTGAGTAGCTGGAACCACAGGCGTGTACCTCCACGCCTGGCTAATTTTTGAAATTTATTGTAGAGATGAGATCTCTCCAAGTTGTTCAGACTGGTTTCAAACCCCAGACTCAGGCAATCCTCTTGTCTCTGCCTCCCAAAGTGTTGAAATGACAGGCATGAGCCACCACACCCAGCCTCTGAAAGTGTTTTAAATCACTTCTGCTTACTTTCCATTAATTAGATTCAAATAATATGGCCCAGCTGAGTAGTAAGGAGGCAGAAAATATTATTTAGGGGCATTCTCAGGAAGAGGAGAGAGAACATGAATATTGAGAAGTGCTAGTATTCTCGGCTGTACTAAGTTTAGAATTATCTGGAACGAGGCTGTCAGGTGAAGGCATATATTCCTTAAGTTTTCTGAAGTTATTGGCTGTTTTCATCTCTAAATGAAACACCTTAAGGTTTCTTCCTGAAAGACTGCAGGAAATTGCAACGAAGTCCTTATAGGATTGTTGCTTGTGACCCATCACCCAATGGCTGTCCCTGGCTTTTGGTGTTTCATCTCTGTTACTACAGTTTGTTTTAGTTCACATAAACATGAATACAGCTCCCCCCTTTTTCTTCCCTGCCACAAAAAAAGAAGTGTTATTTCATGTCACAGAGAATAGGAGTAGTGATCAATTTCCATTGAAAGAATAGCAATAGGAAACGTACCCAAGAAAAACTAACCTCATGACAAAGTTCTGGAGAAAGAATTAAAGGATAATGAAAACAAGATTTGAAAAAATCTTATAGGCCAGGTGTGGTGGCTCATGCCTATAATCCCAGCACTTTGGGAAGCTGAGGTGAGAGGATTGCCTCAGTCCACAAGTTCAAGACCAGCCTGGGCAACTTGGTGAGCCCTCATCTCTACAATAAAAAAAAAATTAGCTGGGCAGGTGGTGCATGCCTGTAGTTCCAGCTACTTGGAAGACTGAGGTGGAAGGATTGCCTGAGCCCAGTAGGTTGAGGCTGTGGTGGCCGTGAGTGTGCCACTGCACTCCAGCCTGGGCGACAGAGTGAGACTCCAACTCAAAAAAAAAAAAAGAAAAAATATTATAAAGTTTCTGCAAGTTTAATAAACAATATCACAGCATTAACACAAATACAGAATGACTTTATAGAAAACACAAGAAGGGTACAGTTCTGTGCCGTGCCCCTGTACTTAATGAATGACTCCTGTCCTGTGGTTTAGTCTTTTAGAGAAGGACAAACATTTAATTAAAAACATTCAAATTATACTTGAATCGCATGTGGAGTTACATTATGGCAATGTCTGACATTTTGGGGGGAGTGGCACTTTAATTTATAACACATATGCAAATATACAAATGAAATATGTATTCATATTGCATGCAAATATATTACATGCAATATGCATACATATGTAACTATATTATTATGTTTAATTACATAGACATTTCTTTGTTTTGTTTTGAGTCAGAGTCTCACTCTATCACCAAGGCTGGAGTGCAGTGGCACTCTCATGGACACTGTAACCTTGACCTGCTAGACTCAGGCGATCCTTCCACCTCAGCCTTCCAAGTAGCTGGAACTACAGATGTGTGCCACCATGCCCGGCTAATTTTATGATTTATCATAGAGATGAGGTCTCGCCATGTTGCTCAGGCTGGTCTTGAATCCCTGAGCTCAGGCACTCCTCTCGTCTCCACTTCCCAAAGTGTTGGGGTTATGGGTGTGAGCCATCATGCCTGGCTGACATTTATTTTCAAAGTGGTCTTATAGTAATGGTTGTGTAAGTCACAGCTCCCTTTCTTCTTTTTTGAGTTGGAGTCTCACTCTGTCGCCCAGACTGGAGTGCAGTGGCCGCTCCCATCCACTGCAGCCTCGACCCACTGGGCGCCGGCGATCCTTCTGCCTCAGCCTTCCGCACAGCTCCCTTTCAAGTGTTGAGGTCTTCATTCTCTAAGACCACACTGAGACAGGATAGTCAGTTGTAGTGATTGTTATCAAAGCTTTACTGAAGGCCTGGATGCACAATCAAGGGAGAATTCCACCATGGAAAGGAAGAAGTTTGATATAGCTGTTTCAAAACTCTAGCAAGCACAACCTACGGTGAAAGCGTCTCACTGGTCATATCTCTCCAGATCTTAGGATCTCACCTGTTGGCAGAAACTGGAGGGCCCTGTAAGGCTGACTCTCATCTCCCAATTTCTTCTCTCTCCTCACCCAAAAGTCTTCCCTAAACAAACAAACAACCAAACCAAACAAACAACTGTTTCACAGCTGTTGGACGAAATCGGCAAAATGCTCACTTAAGAAAACCAAACCTATGGACCAACCAACCAACAAAAAAACCTACAGAAAATAACCTTTCTGCCAAAGAAAACCATCTTTTCCCTAATTAGCCAAACAATTTCAACCTCTGTGAGACTCATCACCTCTCATAGGAAATGGTCTTTTGTCTTTGCTTTGCCCATTTAAAAAGGTCTTTAGTTTCCCCAAGTAACGCTTTTCTTTCTAAAGTGTTCTTCTCTTCCTAGAAAAACTCCTTTTTTCCCCTTTTACTTTTTATTTTTAAATTCCCTCTGGCATTTTTTTTCTCCTTACAAGGGGTGGCTTTCATAAGTTTGGAAAATTGTTTTAAAGTTAAGAGGAAATCTGAGCTTTCAAAGAATCCTTAGGAAGCAAGAGAAGACACCTCCAGCCTTGTCTGCACACAAGAATCACTTGGGAAGGCTGGGTGCAGTGGCTCAAGCCTGTAATCCCAGCACTTTGTGAGACGGAGGCAAGAAGATTGCCTGAGCTCAGGGGTTCGAGGCCAACCAGAACAACATGGCGATACCTCATCTCTACAGTAAATCAAAAGATTAGCCGGAGCCCAGCAGGTCAAGGCTACAGTGGCCATGAGCGTACCACTGCAGTCCAGCCTGGGTAACAGAGTAAGACTCCGACTGAAAAACTGACTAACTAACTAAATAAAGAGAGAATGTTCTGTCTTTGCAATTCCTTTAGCAGTTTGCCTGGAATGCTTACCACTTTTATTCAATAATACAATTACTAACAAAAAAAAGAATCACCTGGGAAGCTTCTAAAAACTCGATCCTCAGACCATATTACAGACCAGTCAGATCAGAGGAGGGAAGGGAGAGGAGCCAGACATCAGCATCCTTTCAAAACATGGAAATCTGCTGGGTCAGAGAGAAATTCGTCTTCATTTTAAAGGAGATGATGGTGAAATCGTAATAAGAAAGACTGGGTGTGGTGGCTCACGCCTGTAATTCTAGCACTTTGGGAGGCTAAAGTAGGAGGATTTCTTGAGCCCAGAGTTTGAGACCAATCTAGGCAACATAGTGAGACCTTGTCTCTATTTTTAAAAAAAAATGAATTGCAACAAGATATATGTGTTTCCAAAAGTGGAGAACTGGGAAGCCTTTCTCTAGGGAAATGGCCTACAGTTCACTTGGACTATCTCTGTTTAGGGATACCAACACTGGGGTATAATGTATCAATTTCTGTGTGGAATTAGATCACTGGTTTTTTCCCAAGTAATAGAAAACTATGGGAATTAATGTGGCTGTCAAATTTGAACATTTCAAACCCAGGAATGACTCCCACTGTCAGCTGTATTTTATTTAGGTGTAATTAAAACATTTCACAATGAATATAATTTAAGTAAAGGGAATTTTATTATGCTTCCCCTGGCTAAGATTCTTAGCAGGTAAAGCATTTAGAGTCAGTGACATAAAGGAAATGCAAGAATGATGAAATCACTTGACAGATATCCTAAACCCTCAGCCCAGCTAGTGTACAACTCTCTGTGGTATCAGTAAATTAGTTTCAATATTAATTTTCTGGCCTACAGCTATCTTCTCAGAATAGTGAAAACTGTCTGCATTCCTTGGGTTTTACCTTTTCCACAATTAAATCAGTGTTTACAAAGGAATTGGAGAATTTGCATGCATATATGATGTTTATTGCCTTCAAAATATCTTTCTTACTCCAAAAGGTCTTTCTACTTCTGCTAACTGGGACAGAGGAGGGGGCTGCCTTCCTGGTATTGATTCCAGTCTCGTGACTCCGTGTCTGCCTGGGGAATCAATGCATTGTAGTCTCGCAAATCAGAAACTTTCAAGTCATCTTTGACTTTTTATTCTATTCTATTTCCAAACTCCAGGGTCATCAAAAAAGTTATTTCTCTCTCTAGACAGCCTTCCAGGTGTTTTGTCACTTAAATATTTCAGTGACTTCTTATTGTAGAGGAGTTCTTTACGACTGAACTTCCCAGTTGGTGTCCCAACCTTCATCAGCTATCCTTTTTAATTTTTTTTTTTTGAGTTGTGGTCTCGCTCTGTCATCTAGGCTGGAGTGCAGTGGCACAATCATGGCTCACCACAGCCTCTACCTCCTGGGCTCAGCCTCCCAAGTAGTTGGGACTACAGGTGTGTGCTACCATGCCTGGCTAATTTTTTTATTTTTTGTAGAGATGAGGTCTCACTGTTGCCTGGGCTCGTCTTGAAGACCGAGGCTCAAGTGGTCCTCCCGCCTCAGCCTCCCAAAGTGCTGGGGTTACAGGTGTGAGCCACCACACATGACCTAGCTTTCTTTTTAATTACCTTGCTCTTTTATAATTTTACCTTGTTGGTCATCACTTTCAGCAAAGCCACACATTCTTTTTAATTTTTAATTTTAGATTCAGGGATACACATGCGTATTTGTTACCTGGACATAATGTGTAGTGGTGGGGGTTGGGTCTCAGGTGGCCCATTTCCCAGAGAGTGAACACTGTGTCCCATAGTTAGTTTCTGAACTCTAGCTCCCCTTCCTCTCCCCTCCCCACTTATTTTTGTCCCCAGTGTCTGTTATTTCTATCCTATCCTGTGGCCATTTAGCTCCCACATATGAGTGAGAACATGCAGTGTTTGGTTTTCTGTTTCCGAGTCAGTTCATTTAGGTTGATGATCTCTAGCTCTGTTCATGTTGCTGCAAAGAACGTGAATTCATTCTTGTTTATGGATGTGTAATACTCCATGGTGTATATATGCCACATTTTCATTATCCACCGATCAGCTGATGGGCATTTAGGTTGATTCCACATCAAAGTATGCATTCTAAACCCCTTCGCTTGCTTCCTATGGCTTTCCTGAGTGGAATCTTTGACTTTCCAACCTAGTCTCTACGTTTCCAATATCACCTGTGCTAGCAATGTAGATGCTCCATAGGAAAGTCTTGAAATAAATGTTAACAAGGAAGTACTGGTGCTTAAGGTAATGATCAGTTATCTGGGAAATTGCTTTCAGTGCTGCCCAGTCCCCTGAAGATGCGATCTAGTTGATTTACAAAAATGCAATTTGCTGATTTCCCCTTGAGCCCTTTGCTCTGTGCCTTGGGTAAATCACTCTGTCAGCCGGGCTCGATGACTCAGCCTGTAATCCCGCACCTTTGGGAGGCTGAGGTGAATGGATTGCCTGAGCCCGCGGGCTTGAGACCCGCCTGGGCAGCGAGACCTCATCTCTACAATAAATCAAAAAATCAGCCAGGCGTGGTAGCACATGCCTGTAATTCCAGCTACTTGGAAGGCTGAGGTGGAAGGATCGCCGGAGCCCAGCAGGTCGAGGCTGCGATGGCCGGGAGCGGCCACTGCACTCCAGTCTGGGTGACCGAGTGAGACTCCAACTCAAAAAAAAAAAAAAAATCACTCTGTCAGTTATAAAGGGATGACTGGAACTCCTGTGCCCCATTCAATTCTTCTAAATGTGAGCAAAGACAGCAGGCAGAGGTGTGGAGCTCCTGATAAGTTTGTGAGTCAAAAAAAGACGTTCTTGTTTTTGAAATGCATGCAAAACTGAGCTGTGAAACAATCAGCTCCTTCTGGCTGGTGGCTCATGCCTGTCATCCCAGCACTTTGGGAGGCAGAAACAAGAGGATTGCCTGAGTCTGGGGGTTTGAGACCAGTCTGGGTAACTTGGTGAGACCTTGACTCTACAAACAGTTAAAAAAAATTAACTGGGCGTGGTGGTGTGTGCCTGTAGTCTCACCTTCTTGGGTGGCTGAGGTAGAAGGATCACTTGAGCTCAGCAGGTTGAGGCTGTGGTGGCCATGAACGTGCCACTGCACTCCAGCCTGGGTAACAGATTGAGACTCCCACACACACAAAAAAATCAGTTCCTTTCACGCTGGGAGACAGCATGGGGGTACTGAGTGTGTCTGCTCCCCTCTACCTTTACCCTGCGGAAATGCCCACGTCTTCAACCCCTCTCGCAGGGGGGCAGGCTCAGATAAGCAGCTTTTTACTTCACAACCTGCTTTTCCCAGTTCTGTGGCCTTAGGGTGAATGGGCAGCTGTTTGGGCTGGTATAACAAAATGCCATAGACTGGTGGCTTATAAACAACAGCAATGTATTTCTCCCAGGTCCTGAAGCTGGAAGTTCTAGAAGGAGGTGCTGGCAGATTCGGTGTCTGGTGAGGCCCTGCTTTCTGGTTCCATGACCGTCTAGCCATGTCCTTACATGGTGGTGGGGACACCTTTGTTCTCTGCAGCCTCTGATGGGGACTCCAGTCCCATTCTTGCGGGCTCCACCCTCCTGATACTGTCTTCTCAGGGATTTTGTTTCAAAATATTCATTTGGGAGGACACAGACATTCAGTCCATAGCAGACAGCAAACCCAAAGATAGCTAAATCCAGGCTCCAGCAGTTGCCTACAGCTCGACTGCGTCAATTTTATTTACTCTTTAGGGAGTCTGAGCTAAGTAACATCAAGAGGCTTGGCCAGTTACTGGTAGCAGCTGAAGAATAGAAACAAAACAAAACAAAAGAATATATATATACATATATATACTTCTTTTAAAAACTTTTAATATTTTTATTTTAAAGATGTAGTGTACAATTCAGGGGTTAGGTATACAAATGTTTATTATGCAGGTACCCTTGTTGATGAGGTGTGCCCCCCCACCCGGGTAGATTCCCACTGTTACCAATCCTGCCTCCCCACTCCCCCGAAGTTTCCTGCTACTGTCAATCCTTTTCTTATAGTATTACGATAGTTGTTCAAAGTTCACTTATGAATGAGAACATATGATACTCAGTTCTTTGTTTCTGTGAAAGATCACTCAGTATTATAAAGTCTCAGTCCATCCAGGTTGTTGTGAAGTTCATGATTTTGTTCTTCTTTATGGCTGCATAAATTCCATCGTGTATATGTACCACATTTTTTTATCCAGTCCTCTTTTAATGGGCAGCACAGTTGGTTCCATGTTCTTGCTATTGTGAACAATGCTGCAATAAACATACATATGCAGGTATCTTTTTTATAGAATGATTTGAGTTCTTCTGGGTGTATTCTCAGAAGGAGGATTGCGGGGTCATATGGAAGGTTGATTTTTAGATCTTTTAGGAATAGCCATACTGTTTTCCACAGAGGCTGTACTAGTTTACCCTCCCACCAACAGTGTAGAAGTATTCCCTTTTTGTCACATCCTCTCCAGCATCTGTTGTTTTTTGATGATGGCTATTCTGACTGGAGTTAGGTGGTATCTCAGTGGAGTTTTAATTTGCATTTCTTTGATGACTAGTGAGGCTGAGCATTTTTTTCATGTATCTGTTGGCTGCTTGTATGTCTTCTTTTGAGAAGTGTCTATTCATATCTTTTGCCCGCTATGTAATGGGGTTGTTTGTTTATTTCTTTTTGGCCCATTTGAGTTCCTTGTAGATCCTAGATGTTAGGCTTTTGTCAGATATACAGTTGGCAAATATTTTTTTCCCATTCTGTTGGCTGTTTCCCTGCTCTCTTGATGGTGTCTTGGTTTTGCCGAAGCTTGTCAGTTTGATGAGGTCCCATTTGTCTATTTTATCTCTTATGGCATGGGAGCTTGGGGTTTTGATCAGGAATTGGTTGCCAGTTCCAATTTCTATAAGGGTGTCTCCCGCGTTTTCTAAGGTTCTTATAGTTTGAGGTTTTACATTTAGGTTTTTGATTCATTTAGTGTTGATTTTTGTGTATGGTGATAGGTAGGGGTCTTGTTTTAATCTTCTGCATGTGGTCAGCCAGTTTTCCTAGCACCGTTTACTGAATAGGTTTTCCTCTCCCCAGTCATTGGTGGTGGAGGCTTTGTCGAAGATGAGTGGGTTGAGAAATTGAGGTTTTGCTTCTGGAAGCTCTATCCTGTTCTAGGTCTATATGCCTGTTCTTGTACTAATATCAGGCTGTTTTGATTATTGTAGCTTTACAAAGTTTAAAGTCTGGGAGTTTGATACCTCCTGCTTTGTGTGTGTGTTTTTTTGTTGTTGTTGTTGAGGATTGTTTTGGCGATTTGTGTGCATTTATGTTTCCATATGAATTCCTGTATTGTTGTTTTCCAGGTCTGAGAAGAATGCTGCTGGTAATTTAATGGGTAGTGCGTGAAATCTGTAGATTCCCTTGGGTAGGATGGACATCTTAACAATGTTGACTCTTCCAATCCATGAGCATGGAATATTTTTCCATTTGTTTGTATCATCTTTAATTTCTTTGAGCAGTGTTTTGTAGTTTTCATTGTAAAGGTCTTTCATGCCTCTGGTTAGGAAGATGCCAAGGTATTTGATTTCTTTCTGGCTATTGTGAATGGGATTGTGCTCTTTATTTGGGTTTCTGTTTGTTTATTGTTGGTGTATAGAAATGTGACTGTCTTTTGCACATTTATTTTATACCCTGAGACTTTGCCAAAGTCCTTTATCAGTGCAAATAGATGTTGACAGATTCTCTTGGGTATTTGAGGTATAGCATCATGTCGTCTACAAAGAGGGATAACTTGACTTCCTCTTTTCCTATTTGGATATCCCTAATTTCCTTTTTTTGTCTGATTGCTCTAGCAAGGACTTCCAAAACTATGCTGAAAAGTAGGGGTGAGAGGGGGCATCCTTGTCTTGTTCTGGTTTTCAGGAGAAATGGTTCTGATTTCTGTTTAGCAGTATGCTGGCTGTGGGTTTCTCATAGATGGCTCTTACTATTTTAAGGTATGTTCCATCTATGCCTGGATGTTTGAGCATTTTATCAAAAGCTTTTTCCTCATCTAATGATACAATCTTGTGGTTTTTGTTTTTACATCCATTGATGTATTTAATTACGTTTATGGTCTTACAAATGTTGAACCAGCCCTGTATCCTGGGGATGAGACCTACTTGGTCGTGGTGGATGATTTTTGAGATGTGTTGTTGAATCCAATTTCCTAGGATCTTGTTGAGAATTTTAGCATCTATGTTCATCAAGGATATTGGACTTTAGTTTTCTTTCTTTGTTGGATCTTTACCTGGTTTGGGTATCAATGTGATGTTAGCTTCATAAAATGATTTGGGGAGAGTTCCATCTTTCTCAATTGCCTGGAATACTTTCGATAGGATTGGTATCATTCCTCCTTGTATGTTTTGTAGAATTCTGCTAGAGAGCCATCTGGTCCAGGGCTTTTTTTTGTAGGTAGTTTTCTTATGACATAGTCAATTTCCTGGATTGTTATTGGTCTACTTAGCGTCTTGATTTCTTCTTGTTTCAACTTGGGGAGGTTGTGTGATATCAGAAAGCTCTTTATTTCCTTTAGGTTTTGAAGTTTGTTTTCATATAAGTGTACATAGTCGTCTCTGATAATCTTTTGTATTTTTTTGGGGTTCAAAATAATATTTTTAAGCACAATTTCATCAACATTTTGCTAATTTTATTTCATTTGCCACCTCCACTTTCTTCTTACATTTTAAAGCAAATTCCAGACGTCATGTTATTTCATCTCTAAATACTTCCTTATGTACCTTAAAAGACCAAATTTTTAAACATATTTGTACATAATTTCTCACATTCTGGGTTTGGCTGATCTAGTTTTTAACCCTTTAAAAGTTAAGCTTTTCTTCAACCTCTTATATTGCCTAGAGACTGAGAGTTAGAGCCTTGATTAGATATTCAGGTATATTGTTTTAGGCAAGATTACTTTATAGCTACTGTTGGCCAGGTGTGGTGTCTTACACCTATAATTCTAGCACTTTGGGAGGCCGAACAAGAGTATTGCCTGAGCCCAGGGGTTCGAGACCAGTCTGGGCAACTTAGCGAGACCTTGTCTCTACAGTAAATAAAAAAATTAACTGGGTGTGGTGGCATGCACCTGTGGTTCCAGCTACTTGGAAGGCTGAGTCAGAAGGATTGCCTGAGCCCAGTAGGTTGAGGCTATGGTAACTGTGATCATGCCATTGGCCTCCAGCCTAGGCGGCAGAGTGAAACTCTGACTCATAAATATATATATATTTACTATATCTACTGCTGTATACTTTTTTAGTATGTCATACTGTAGACCTGCTTTTATTTTTTGAGTCAGGGTGTCTCACTCTGCCACCCAGGCTCTAGTACAGTGACACAATCATGGGTCACCACAGCCTTGACCTCCTGGGCTCAAGCCATCCTCTCACCTTAACATCTTGAGTAGTTGAGACTACAGGTGTGCGCCACAACATCCAACTAAAGATTGTGGGTTTTGTTTTTGTTTTTGTTTTTTGTATATACGAGGTCTCACTATGTTGCCCGGGCTGGACTGGTTGCCTTGCTTTTAGAAATGTAGTGGCAGAGGAAAGCTGGCCACAGACTGTCACACTTCCCATGGAGAGGGGGAGGCTCTTTTTCCTCCCTTCAATCTGGGTTCACTCTTGTGCCTTCTTGGCCCATAGAAGGCTCACTGCCCATCACAGGCACAGGCCCCAGGAAACTAGAAACTGCTTCATTTTGGGAAGCTTGTTCTGTCTCTGGCACCTTCTTCCCTTTTCTCCCTTCTGCTGTCGTGAAGCATTTTTACTCATTTTTTTGTTTATCTTTCCATTGCTTCTTTATTTAAAGGTAAATAAATATGTATATCCACATATATTCTTATTTATCTTTTTTTTTTTTTTTTTTTGAGTTGGAGTCTCATTCTGTCCCCCAGACTGGAGTGCAGTGGCTGCTCCCGGCCACTGCAGCCTCGACCTGCTGGGCTCCATCTCAGCCTTCCAAGTAGCTGGAACTACAGGCATGCGCTACCACGCCGGGCTAATTTTTGATTTATTGTAGAGGTGAGGTCTTGCCAAGTTGCCCAGGCGGGTCTCGAACCCACGGGCTCAGGCAATTCACTCGCCTCGGCCTCCCAAAGCGCTGGGATTACAGACTGAGCCACCGAGCCCGGCCTTATTTATCTTTTTTGATGCAAGGTGAAATTCTGTAAGTAGCATACTATACATTGTTTTCTTCACTTTGCAATGTAACTTAAATATCATTCCATATCCCTATATGTTGTTCTGATTCCTCTTTATAGCCACTCAGTCCTCCACATGTGGAGGTATCATGGTCCTTTGATGGGTCCCATGGTGATGGAAATTGAGTTGTTTTCAGCTTTGTGTGTATGTATACAAATGGTGCCGAATGAATATCCTTTCATAGATGTCATCTGGAATTTTTTTGCCAGCTAGATCCCTAGGCATGAAGTTGATAGGTGGAAAAGTCCAGACTCTGCTGGGAAGGGTCAACTAAAATTGAAGGGAGCCGAGGAAGTGTGTTAGGTGAGTTGAGAAGTTGACAGCCCCAGGGTAGGGAAGACCCAGGGGCAGCAGGAAGACAGGCGCTTCTGGAGCTTTGAGTGTCAGATTCCAATCTTAGGTCCAGGCTCCCTGTATTTTTAAACAATATTATTTTCTCAAGGTGACTTGTGTGGGTTCCTGCTCCTTGGAAACAAAAGAGTCTAACTAGAGAGTGAAACTATGTTAAAAAAGTTTCTGTCATTGCTATTTTTTATACATTTCATTCAATCTCCAACACTTTATTTTGAAATTTTTCAAACAGAAAAGTTGAAAGAATGATGCAACGAACATCTCTATGTCCCCACCCAAATGCAGCAGTTATTAATATTTTTTATATATACTTTCATTCCATCAGTACTTTGGACTAAGTTTTAGTTATCATAACCCTTCAGTTCCTCTATACCCTAGTATGCATCTCCTACGAATCAAAACACTCTTCTAAATAACTACAGTGCTATTATCAAAATTAAGAAAATTAGCAATATTTTCCTAACCCTATCTAATATCTCATACATATTCAAATTTTCCCATTATTTATAGAATGATTTTGTAACTTTGTTTTTTTTAGAGGTATATCCAACCAGGATACATGAACTATATTTTATATCTCTATATATACATTTTATATATATAATGGGTATATATGTATATAATGTGCATATATATCCATTATATATGTATATATATGTATGTATGTATATATATACCCATTATATATGTACATATGTGTATGTATATATATATATACATACACACGTACATGTGTGTGTGTGTGTGTGTGTGTGTGTGTGTGTGTGTGTACACATGCATATGCACACAAGACACAAATTCATGTTAAGGAAGTGTTTCACTTTATAGTTTATGAAGTTTTATTTATTTATTCATTTTTTAAATTTTTTAAATTTTTAAAATTTCTTTTGAGTTGGAGTCTCACTCTGTCACCCATACTGGAGTGCAGTGGCATGCTCTCAGCCACCGCAGCCTTGACCTGCTGGGTTCTGGTGATCCTTCAGCCTCAGTCTTCTAAGTAGCTGGAACTACAGGTGTGCACTACCACGCCCAGCTAACTTTTTTTTTTTTAATTTATTGTAGAGATGAGGTCTTGCCAAGTTGCCCTGGTGGGTCTCGCACCCGCAGGCTCAGGCAATCCACTCACCTCAGCCTCCCAAAGCGCGGGATTACAGGCTGAGCCACCAAGCCCAGCTTGAAGTTTTATTTTTAAAAAGGGTTTTAAATTTTTGTTTAATAAATTTTAGCATCTATAAAAAAGATCAAGTGACTTTTTTCTCCCCTGATTTATTAATATAATGAATTTTATATTAATAGATTTTTCAGTACTAACCTTTCCTTTAATTTCTTGAATAAACTTCAATTGGTTGTGTTATACTGTTTTAAAAGCTGCTATTGGCTTTTGTTTGTTAAAATTCTATTTAAGATTTTTGCACTGCTGTAAGTGAGTGGTCCATGATTTGTTTCTGCATGCATGCATGGTGTTTATCAGGTTTGGGGATTGATGTTATGCTTGCTGCAGACTCTTGGAGTTTTCTTTTTCTTCCTCATTTATGCTGTAGAACATTTGAAGTAGATTTGTGTTATCCCTTCTTCAAAGGTGGGTATGTTTTCCTTGTGATGGGTAGCGGGTCTGGTGCTTCATGGGGATGGGGGCAGTTCTTTGATTATTTTTGCTATTTCTTCTATCAAAAGTGATATGTTTAAATATTTTTAAAAAATCTTTGCTGGTGTTAGTTTTGGTACGTTAAGTTTTCCCAAAAAATTACCCATTTTATTGAGGATTTCAATATGCTTGTTTGTTTTTCAGCATAAACTTACTTTCAGCAAGTAAACTGTTATGATTTTTAGTTTTCCGTATTTGATGGTTACTTTCTCATTGTAATTTTTAATTTTGGATATATGAGCTTGGAATCTTTTTTCCTTTTGATGAGGTTAGTTAGTGACTTTTCTATTTTTGTTGATCCTTTCCAATAACTAGTTTTTCATTTAAAATTATTTTTACTAATATAGTTATGCCTGTATTAATTGATTTCTTCTTCTTTTTTTTGAGATGGTTACTTCCTTGTTCTTTTTCTAACCTTTGAGTTGGTTGTTTAATTAGTTGATTTTCATTATTTCATTTTGTTGAAGTTTAATGTTCTTAATTTCCTCTGACCACTGCTTTAATTATACCCCATAGGTAGTACTGATATTAATCTTTTTTTTAGAAATGCCAAAATTTTTTTGTTTCTACTTTGCCCTAAGAATTGTGTAATACTGAGTTTTTAAGTTTCCAGATAGAAGAGTCTTTAAATTTTATCATGAACTTCTGGTTTACTGTATTGTGATTAGATAATATTTTTGATGATCTTTGATGAGACTTCGGAAGGTTTTCTTTGTGAATTGATAATTTTTATTGTATGCCATGTTTATCTGGAAAACAAAGAAGTTCTCTAAGTTTTTGTCTATTCTTGCTTCTTCTCTAGCTTCTGAGTTCCAAAGGTTGTCATGTTCTTTGGGGCCATAAGATATTGTGGCTTTTTGTCAATTGTAGCCTTTAACATGACAACTTGTCCTTTTTGCCTTGCTTAATGCTTTTTGGTCTAAATTCGACATTCCCAGATAACTAGTTTTTGTTTGCTCTTTCCTAGTATACTTTTCTCATCTCTTTACGTTCAGATTTTCTGAATCACTGTGTTTTGCATTCTGCAATTATGTTTTGCATTTGTGTGAGTCAGTCTGTACATTTAAAAAAGTCTTTTTCTGATAATAGAATTAATATGTCCTTGCTCTACAGAAACTATTAAAAAAACAAAACAAAACAGGATCTTCTAATCCTCTAGTTCAAGGGCAACTATCAACATTATGCTGTATTTCATTTAGATGTTTTTCTGTTCTTTGTAAAACATTTGTTATGAAATATTCTATTTTATCTGTTGCCTATTTTAAAAGGAACATTATTCTTCAGGACATGAATTTCATTTTCTATTTGTTTTTAGCATCATCATGTGCAATACATTCACTTTTGGTGTGTTCCCAGTTTCAAGTTTTCAGAGTGCCCACTAATGTAGTTATACTGAAGTTCATATTTAATTTAAAAAACTGCCATCAGATTTCTTATTAAATATTTGAGTGCTAGAAATTTTGTGATTATGTAGAATATACTTTCTACTCCCTGATCTGGCTAACATCTTCAATGGTGGGTCAAGGTCAATTGAGTGATCATGTGATTTGTCCTCCAAACTGGGACTCTTTTGAAGTGAATGGGGTGCTATTACTATTTAGCTCAGAGGTCAAGCATGGTGGCACATGCCTGTAGTCCTAGCTACTTGGGAAGCTGAGGCAGGAGGATCACTCGAGTCCAGAAGTTCAAGACTACAGTGATTCTTGATTGTGTCACTATGCTCCAAGTCTGGCTGACACAGCCAGAGCTTGTCTTTAAGTATATATCTAATATCCAAGGGGGGACCCTCAAAAAACTGGAATTATCTTTTGGAGGGTGAGCCCCTTGTAACACAGGCTTCTCCTGCTAGGTAAGTGTTCTAGGAATCTATTGGCCTCAGTATACCAGCTAGTGTTGCTGTGAGAGGCTGCATTGTGGAAGTAACATCCTGAGTTGTGGGTAACAGGTGATTGGTTCTTCCACCATGACAATGCACCTGCCCACACTGTGCTAAGTGTTCAGCAGTTTTTGACCAAAACCAGCATGACCCCCTTACTTCACCCTCACTATTCACCTAAACTTGCTCCAAGCGACTTTCTTTTTTTCCTGGATGAAAATCATCCTCAAAGGGAAATGTTTCCCAATGTGGAAGAAGTGAAACAAAACATGGCAGAGGCACTAAAAGGCATCAACACTGATGAGTTCAAAAACTGTTTTGAGTAGTGGGAAAAGCATCTTAATAGGTATATACAGCAAATGGAGAGAACTTTTGAAGGTGACGGAAGTTTAAACATGCATGAATAAGCATACAATTTTTCATAAATAAATTCTGGGTTTTTGGGAGTCTTCCTTGTATATGCAGAAGCAAATGGGGATCGATGTTCACCATGTGAAGAAGAGCTCCACCCTGAGCTCCAGACATTCCTGCCTACATTTTGGGACAACTGAGAAAGATGGAGTTTCAGACTTTCTCCATCCTTCCATTCCTCTTTTTTGATGTACATATTCTTTCTTCTCAGCAGTCCGATTCTTGTCTAGCTAGTTGATGTTTTCATTGCACCCATTAAGAATCTTCTGCTTGTTTTCTTTATTGATTTTACCTTGATGTCTTCCAGCATCCATTTTGGTCTTCATGATGAATGCATGGGATATGAGTGAGGACTTGGGAATCAACTTGTCTCTCTGCTGCTCATCTTCAGCTTTGTCCCTTTCTGCTTCCTGGACTGCATGCTCAGCATCTTCCTTACTCAAAGAGCCCCTGTCCTCCAGTTCTCTTTTTCTATGATCTTGTGTTCAGAAGACACATTGGAGATGCTGGGCACATCAACTGTTTCCTCAATCTGAGAAATATCTGTGAGTTCAGACTTGCCTCACACTGTTATTCTGGGTTATTGCCCTCTCAGCTTCAAGACCTGACTGAGCACACCAGGCAGATTGTTAAAGTGGATGATGACAGTCTGTGCCTCCTTGGCATGATTGCTGGTACTGCTAAAAGAAGAATTTTATTCAAATTAAAATTAGCAGAGTTTAATTGAGCAAAGAACAATCCATGAATCAGGCAGCCTCCTGAGCCAGAAGAGGTTCAGCTAAACTGTGTGATAGAAGATTTATGGACAGAAAATGACATACAGAAAATGGAATTGAGGAACAGAAACAGCTGGATTGGTTATAGCTTGGCGTCTGCCTTATTTTAAAATGGTTTGAACAATTGGCCACCTTTGATTGGCTGAAACTCCATGATTGGCACAAGAGTAGGTTACAGTCTGTTTACACAACAAGTTAGGTTATAGTTCACTATGTACAGAGAGATCTTTAGGTGGAACTTAAAATGTGTAAGGAGGCAGCTGTAGGATAAACTTACCTTAACAGTATCAATAGTTATGATACTAAGGAAGGAGGAGCTGCACAGAGCAGAGACCCCTAGACATGGTGAGGTTTTTCACCAACTAAGATAGCTGCTTGGACATCTGTACCGTGAACAACAGCCTCATCAGGGCTGATGCTCTGGTGGGAATCCTTACCACTGAGAAACTCCTGAAGGAGCTTCTGAATCTTGGGGATATGAGTAGAGCCATTACCAAGATGGCCAAAAGCCTGTGGTTTGTCTTTCCTGACATTATGAAAGGCTTTCTCCACACAGCCCAGCATTTCACAACACCTATCAGTTTTCAGTTGTCCAAGTGGGCATGGGTAGGGAAGATGTCGAGGAAATTAATCTAAATTTTGGCCTGGATGCTGAAATAGTGTGTATTTAGCCTGTTCACAAGCATCAGAGAAGTGTCACTTTTTTAAAAAAGAGCTTTATTGAAATATAATTTACATATCATAAATTCACCAATTTAAAATGCAGTTCAGTGGTTTTTGATATATTAAAATATTAGTTTTTAAAAATTGTGGTAAATATATATATTAAAATTTTCTATTTCAACTATTTTTTTTTAATTGTATGAGGGAGACCCAAAAAACCCAGAATTATTTTTTGTAGGGTGGGAGCCTTGTAGTACAGTTTCCTCTGCTAGGAAAGTGTCCTGGGAACCTATTGGAATCAGTGGATCAGCTAGCGTTGTTGTGAGAGACTGAGTTTGACTTCAGTGATTTTTAAAAATTTTATTTGAGATTCTTTCAATGCATTTGCCCATTTCATGTTGGGTGAATGATTTATGGGTGTACCTGCCCACACTACACTGAATATTCAGCAGTTTTTGACCCCAATGGCATGACCTCCAAGCCTCACCCTCCCTTTTCATCCTATCTCACCTGAGTGACTTTATCCCCCCCTGGATGAACAAAGTCCTCAGAGGGAAATGTTTTGCCAACTTGGAAGAGGTGAAACAAAAAACAACAGAAGCACTAAAAGACATCAAAATTGATGAGTCCAAGCACCGTTGTGAGCAGTGGAAAAAGTGACTCCATAGGTGTATTGCATCAAATGGAAGGTTTGAAGGTGACTAAAGTTTAAACACATAAGAATAAATACACAATTTTTAATAAATAAATTATGGGTTTTTTGAGTGCCCCCTCACATCATTTAATTTAGTAGCAGCATATGGTAGACACGGTTCTTAGTGTCTTACATACATCGACATATTTAATTTTCACAGTCACTCCAGGAGGGCCATGCTTAGGTTATCAGTGCTGCCTTATGGATGAAGGCTATGAAGCACAGAGGAGTTAAGCAATTTAGCCCATGTTACACAGCTCATGAATGTCAGAGTTCATATTTGAATGCCAGTCATGTGGGTCAGGCATCTGCAGCCCTAACTGCTGTCTTATCTAGCTTCCTTTCACCATTTTTTAAAGGGTAAAATTGGCTAGGCATGGTAGCTCATGCCTGTAATCCCAGCACTTTGGGAGGCAGAGGCAAGAGGATTGCCTGAGCCCAGGAGTTCATGACCAGACTGTACAACTTGGTGAGATTCCATCTTTAAAATAAATAAATAAAGGAATAAAAATAAAATACATCAAATAAATGAGTGAATAAATAAAGGGTACAATTTAGTGGCATGTTTCTGATGATAGGAATCCATTTTGATAATAGGAGTCCATTCCTTTCTATGGCTATATGGTATTCCATTGTGTGTGTGTGTGTGTGTGTGTGTGTGTGTGTGTGTGTCACATTTTCTTTTTCCATTCATTCATTGATAGGTTGATTTCATATCTTGGTTATTGTGAATACTGCTACAATGAACATGGGAATGCAGGCATCTCTTTGATATACTGATATCTTTTTCTTTGGAAAAAGACCCAGCAGTGAGATTGCTGGATGGTATACTGATTCTATTTTTAGGTTTTTTTTTTTAGAAAACTCCATGCTGTTTTTCATAATGACTGCAGTAATTTACATTTCCACCAAAAGTGTGAGTTCTCTTTTCTCTGCATCTTTGCCAGCATTTATTATTATTACTATTATTATTATTTTTTGATAGCAGCCATTCTAACTAGGGTAAGGTGATGTCTCATTATCATTTAGATTTGCATTTCCCTGATGGTTAATGATGTTGAACTTTTTTTTCGTATACTTGTTGGTTATTTGTATGTCTTCATTGGAGAAATGTCTATTTAGATCCTTTGCCCACTTTTTAAAAGTCAGAGTATCACTTGGTTACCCAGTCTGGTGTATAACTGCATGATCATGGCTTACTGCAGCCTCAATCTTCTGGACTCAGGTGATCCTTCCTCCTCAGCCTCTTGAGTAGCCGGGACTGCAGGCATGCACCACCACACCTGGTTAATTAAAAAAAAATTTTTTTTTTGTAGAGACAGGGTCTTGCTATGTTGTCTAGGCTGGTCTTGAACTCCTGGGCTCAAGTAGTCCTCCTGTTTCAGCTTCCCAAAATGCTGGGATTACAGGGGTGAGCTACCATGCCTGGTCTTTTGCTCACGTTTTTATAAGATTATTTGTAATTTTTTGAAGACTAATGAGTTGTTTGAATTCCTGGTATATTCTGGATATTATTCCTTCATTAGATAAATAGTCTGCAAATATTCTTTTCCATTCTGTAGGTTTATCTCTTCACTCTATTGATTATTTCCTTTTCTATGCAGAAGCTTTTTTGTTGGTTTGTTTAATAGTCTTATTTGTTTATTTGTGCTTCAGTTGCCTGTGATTTTGAGGTCTTAGTCATACATTTTTGCATCGACCAATGTCCTGAAATATTTCCTTTATGTTTTCTTCTGGAGGTTTTATAGATTTGGGTCTTTTGTTTAAGTCTTTAATCCATTTTTAGTTGTTTTTTTTTTCTGTATGGTGAGAGACAAAGGGTCTAGTTTCATTCTTCTGCATATGGGTATCCAGTTCTCCCAACTCCATCTATTGAATAGGGTGTCCGTTCCCTAATGATATTCTTGGCACTTTTGTCAAAAATTGGTTGGCTGTAAATATGTGGATTTATTTCTGGGTTTTCTATTCTGTCCCATTGGTTTATATCTGTTTTTATACTAATATCATGCTGCTTTGATTATTATAGCTTAGTGTAGTATATTTTAAAGTTGGGTAGTGTGATGCCTCCAGCTTTGTCCTTTTTGCTCAGTATTACTTTGACTATTCAGGATCTTTTGCAGTTCTATACAATTTTTAGGATTATTTGTCTATTTCTGTAAAGAATGTCATTGGTATTTTGATAGAAATTGTAGTGAATCTGTAGATTGCTTTGGATACTATGGGCATTTTGACAATACAAATTCTTCTAATCCATCCATGAGCGTGGAACATTTTCCCATTTGTTCATGTCTTCTTCTATTTCTTTCATCAATGTTTTGTAGTTTTCCTTGTAAAGATCATTCAGTTTTTGGTTACATTTATTCCTAGGCATTTTTTGGAAGCTATTGCAATTGGGATTGCTTTCTTGATTTTTTTTTTCCAGCTGGCTTCTTATTGGTGTATAGAAATGCAACTAATTTTTGCATGTTGATTTTGTATCCTGTAACTTTACTGGAATTCCTTCATTGGTACTAAGAGGAGTTTTGGTGGAGTCTTAAATTTTTTTAGATGTAAGTTTATTTAGAATTATTATATCTTCTTGCTGGATTAACCCCTTATCATTATATAATGGTATTTGCTTTTTCTTACTGTTTTTTACTCGAAGTCTGTTTTATCTAATATAAGTATAATTACTGCTGCTCACTTTTGGTTTTCATTTGCAAGGAATATCTTTTTCCATTTGTTCTCTTTCAGTCTACATGTGTCTTTAAAGGTAAAATGACTTTCTTGTAGGCAGCATATAATTGGGTTGCTTAAAAAAGACCCATTTAGCCAGTCTATGTCTTTTAAGTAGGTAATTTAATCCATTTACATTCAAAGTTATTATTGATATGTAAGGTTTTATTTATTTCATATTATTCATTGTTATCGGGTTATTTTTTATGTCCTTTGTTCTTTTCTTTCTTTCTTATAAGCATTGTGATTTATTGGTTTTTTATATTAGCAACATTTGAGTCTTTTTTCTTTCTCATTTGTATGTCTGCTCTACCAGTGAGTTTTAAATTTTTGTATGTTTTCATGATGGCATATATTATTAATTCACTTCCAGAAGTAAGACTCCTTTAAGCATTTCTTGTGAGGCTGCTCTAGTGCTAATATATTCTCCCAGTTTTTGTTTGCCTGGGACTTTTTTTCATTTTTAAGGTTATATTTACTGGGTATAGTGTCTTGGCTGACAGCTTTCCCCCCTCCTTTTAGCACTTTGGATATATTATCCCATTCTCTTCTGGCCTATAAGATTTCTGTTGTGAAATTTACTGCTAGTCTAATGGGGGTTCTTTAATAATTGACTAGATGCTTTTCACTGCCCATTTTAGAATTCTCTCTTTGTCTTTGAATTCTGACAGTTTGACTATAATGTGCCTTGAAAAAGACCTTTTTGTTTGGATCTATTTGGGGATCTTTGAGCTTCTTGCATCTTGAAGTCTATATCTCATGTAAGAATTAGTATGTTTTCAGCTATTATTTTATTAAGCAGATTTCTGTGACTTTGCTCATCTTTTCTCCTTTTGGAACATCCACCATTTGAATATTTGGTCACTCTACTGTATCTCATATGTCACACAGCTTTTCTTCATTTTTTTAAAAAGCACTCTTCTTCCTTCTCCTCTACCTTCTTCTGTTTGGCTGGGTTATTTTGAAAGACCTGTGTTCAAGTTCAACAATTTTTTCTTCTGGTTGCTCTAGTCTATTATTGAAGCTCTCAGTTGTATTTTTATTTTAGTCATTGAATTATTCAATTTCAGGCTTTCTGTTTAATTCTTTTTTATGACACATTTCTCTGTTGAATTTCATTCAGATCATGAATAATTTCTTTTTATCATTTGTCTGTATTCTTTTGTATCTCACTGAGCTTCTTTAATACCATTATTTTGAATTCATTTTCAGGCATTTCATAGATTTTTCTTATTGCAATTTGCTGCTGGATAATTATTGTGTTCTTTTGGAGGTGTCATGTTCCCTTGCTTTTTAATGTTTCTTGTGTCTTTACATCGATATCTGTGTATCTAGTGTAACAGTCAATTCTTCCAATTTTTGGATTGGCTTTTGTAGGGAAAGACTTTTTCTGTAGATGTATCTACAGTGTTGGTTGTATAGGGTGCTTTAGCTTTGATTCTGGGTGCAGGCAGTAACGTAGCCTTTGTATGATTTCTTTGTCTGTGACAAACCTCAGTGGTGTCTGTGATTTCTCAGTGGCTTAGGCTGCAGGTGTTAGGGAGGCTGTGTTTAGGTTTTGCTGAGAAAGAGGATACCTGGCAGGCTTGTCCTCAGGTCCCGATGGTGGTGGTGGTTTGAGTATGCCTGTCCTTGGGTCTCTGGGTGACATATGCAAACACTGGTGTTAGTGAGTCCAGGTAGGTCAATTATTGAACTTTGAGGAGGCTTGCTTGGGTACTGACAGTGGCAACAGTGGATTTGGTGGTTGGGCAGGGGTCCTCTGACCCTTGAGCATTATGTGTGGCATTGGATATGGCAATAGTGATGATGAGCCAACCCTTGTATTCCCAGGTCAAATGTGCTGATGCTGACAGTAACTGCAATAGGCTGGAAGGGCCAGTCTCCAGGCCTCCAGGTGGTGTGTGCAGGTGGGTACTGGTGGCAGGGGTGGTAGCAGGCTATCAGGGTCTGTCATCAGGTCCCCGGAAGGAGTGCATGTACCCTGGTAATAGTGGAGTCTTTTATTATTACAAACAATGCTGCTGTGATTATGAGTGAAAAGATCAGTGGATTAAATGATATTAAAATAAATACTGTGTCAAAAATATCTTAAGAAAGTAGAAATATAGGTATTGCATATGTAAACAGAAGTACCGATATATGTAACCAACAGAGGGTTGGTACTCAGGATGCATAAGGAACTACAAATCAACAGGAAGAAGATAAAAAGCTCAATATAAAATGAGAAAAAGTTATGAGACAATTTACAGAGAGCAGAAGAGTAAACTTAAGTGAGTAATAAAATATTAAAAGATGCTCCTCCTCACTAGAAATCAAGAAAAATGCAAATAAAACCCACAATGCCGGCACACATTATCCTATAAATTAAAAAAAACAAACAAACACGATAAACCCAAGTATTGGCAAAGATGTGGATTGATAAAACCCTTTTTGTCTAGCTTAAGAGAGTTTACATTGGTACAACCATCTGAAGGATAAATTAGTAATATCTAGTAAAGTTAAAGGTAAGAATACCTCAGGCACAGCACCTCCACTGCTAAAAATATATCCTAGAGAAATGCTTACCCAGGTATCTGGGGAGATGATGTTTTTTACAATTCTTTTCAATGAACATTTTTCTGATATTATAATTTACCACATGCTGATCATAGCAATTTTAAAATTAGGAGGGTTTAGCTGTCTCCATCTTTAATCCATCAATGTGAGTTAATATAAAATAAATTTTGATGACTAGCAAAAATCCCTAATCATTCCAATTTACTTATTGGTTTTTATTTACATTTATTATCTGCCTATTACATGCTAGGTGCTGTGTTAGGAGTCACAGTAGCTACAGGCAATTACTTTAAGTTTTTAAAAATTACTCAACTATTCCCATCTCTGCTCTTAGATACCTCTCTGTTCTGGAAGGCAAGTTCCAGCTTTGCAGGGAGCATGACATTCTTTGTATTAACCAACCTTGTCTCTGTCATCTGTCTCTTGTCATGACCATAGAGGGTGCACAGTCATTACTGGTTGATGGTGTTCCGTGATAAAGTTCCTGCCCCCCATCTCCCAGGCTCTCATCTATAAAGAGACATTAAAGACATCCATTTAGTCACAGGCAGGAAATGAATAAACAGATACAAAATGGCTTGTGAAATTACAAAGCACAAATCTTCCGAAGTTCTGTCTTTCAGAGCTGTTCTGTTCTCAGCTTCTAAGATGCAGGAAAAATTAAGAATAATAAAACATGATAAAGAAAGAAGAGAAAGCATGTCTGCTCTTCTCAGCACACCATCCAATGCCTTGCTTCTAAAGAATTTCAAAGTGAAATGAAATGCATTTTTTTGTTTGTTTTTTGATTGGGAGTTTCACACTGTCACCCAGGTGGAGTGCAGTGGTATGCTCATGGCCACCGCAGCCTCGACCTGCTGGGCCTGGGTGATCCTTCTGTCTCAGCCTTCCAAGTAACTGGAACTACAGGCATGTGCCACCACGCCTGGCTAATTTTTATTTATTTATTTATTTATTGTAGAGACAAGGTCTTGCCATGTTGCCCAGGTTGGTCTCAAACCCCTGGGCTCAGGCAATTCTCTTACCTCCACCTCCCAAAGTTCTGGGATTACAGGCATGAACCACTGTGCCCAGCCCAATGAAATGCATTTTTTAAAGTTATTTTCTCCAATTCAGACGATGTTTATTCTCTATTTATCAGCTGCAATATTTTGTTTATTTGAAACAAACTGATTTTTCTATTCTGCATATTCACCAGGTTGGTGAACACTTCTCTTTCAGTTGCCAAATTGGATTTTAATCTGATAAACTTGACCTCAGTGTTCATCTCATTAAACCTGCTGATAGGATGGAAATATTGCGAGCAAGCAGTCTTGCTTCCATTATTATTTATGTTCTATTATTCTATTATTATTTACTAGCAGTTTGTGTAAACTTTTAGGAAAAGTAACCTCAAACTATAAGCAACATGAATAGAGTTTCTGCTGTGACAACATGGTCTCTGTCTGTCACATTCACGTCCCAACTGTGCACTCTGGCTGGACTTTTCCTGCTTTGTATAGAAGTAACCAGGAGCAGAGAAACGTTTTGCTTCTCTTTGCTTTTCGTTCAAGCATACTGGTCAGATTGGGATGGCCATCAGCATTCAGAGAAAAAGTTTGTTCATGTCATAATCACTGAACAAGTCACACCCTCATGAGTTCCAGTAGAACAGTGTGGGAGAGTCTGCCACTCACCATAACTGCCCTTGCCCTCTTGTGGTGACGGGTTCTATTCCTTGGGGTCCTGGGGTGAGAACACGTTTCTTCTCTTCCCATATACTGCATGTTGTTACCACTCTGTGGGAACAGAGCAGGCCCCCACCCCAGATGTAGTTTCTATGTCAAGATCAATGACCACACACACACACACACACACACACACACACACACACACACACACACACACAGTTTATTACTTATATAATTGAAGCTTTCCAGACAGAGCAAGGCTTGAGAGAGCAAAGAAAGAAGAATGGTGATTGGTAGGTGGGCCGGGATCAGGATTTCCGCACATAAGCAGAGGCTGGTGTAATCTGAATTTCCTGCTGGAGCCAAAGGAGGAAACACTCAAGGTTTCTTATGCGTTTTCCCAGATGTGGGGTAGAAGGTTAGGGAGGCATAAAAGTTGTCATCAACAAGCAGTGTTGGACTCTATTATACCTTGTGTGTCCTCTGATTCTATCAAGCAAACCTCCTGCTTCTTAGATAAGGTTGGGGGCAGGGAGTGGAGTCAGATAAGGAACAAGCTGCTGTTTTTACCAAGATGCTGGCACTTAGAAATTCCACTCACACTTAATGTGCAAAGTGTGAGAACTCTTTCCTTGGGCCATTTTCTGTACTTATTTGTAGCAGCATGCATTGCGTTAAACTTTATTTAAATTTAACATTTATTTATATTTTAAAAATATGTAAATATATTTATATATTTTTGATTGCTTAAACTCCTCAGTACTTAGTGTGTTCAAGTAAAGTTAAAATAAAATACATACTTATTAACCCAGTCTGATTAAGCAGTTTAAATATCTGCTCTCAACTTTAGGCTAAGCAATAAATCTGGTTCCAAGCAGTTGTATGCACAGAATCATCGAGGAGACTGAGGGTGGCCATTAGCAGGAACAAAGCAGAGAGGATATAGGCCCTTACTTCCTTCTATAAGGTCTGTAAGAGAATCCACAATATGAATGAGAATGATGTGTAGAGAAGGACACCTCTCTCTTCCTCCTGTTAGAGATGGTGAAAGGTTTCTAGGCAGGATGCAGAAAGTCATCCAAGAAGAAAGCCAGAGAGATAAAGATTCCGGGAATTTGTGATAGTGGCCATGGAAAGTCAGCGTGCAGCAACAGAGGCAGGAAAATGTGCCCAGACGCTCTCAGTTAGAACTCTGCCTTGGGGCTGGCCTGGACTCAGGGAGATGCTGTTCCTCCTGGGGACAGTGTGAAGCAGTCTTAGCGCTCAGGGGAGAGAAGAAGAGGTTTTTCTGGACCATAGTTTCAACACAGAGATGGTGGAAATCTAGCCAGGAAGTCTATGAGGCTCAGAAAGAATATGACGAATGAAAGACTCCAACAAGTTCGCTAAGTGGAAATATGAAAAGATGGGTGAACATTTCCTGGGAAAAATTATGGGCTTATGGGTTGATAGTCATAGTTGATGTCAGCTACCAGTATACATACAAAAGAGGAGTAGGTGCCTAGTAATTCTTAGTAGAAAAACAGCAAAATGAGTTGGGAACCAAATTCCAGATCACACTCATGTATATTTCACCCATTCAGGCACTCAACACATCTTTAATGGGTGTGTCTGACATACCAGGTGCTGTGTTAGGTGTAGGGAATAAAAAGATGGGGAGTCCGCCTTCAAGGAGTTTGTGGTCTATTTCAGGGCTTAGAAGGAAGGAGGGAAAAAGTTTTTCTAGGAGCAAGTCTCAGGAAAGCCAGGAGCCGAAAACAAAACCAAGCCCATCTGACGTTTATACCTACTGAGGTCTTAGGGGAAGAGGATGCATTTTTAAAAATTGATAGTGAGCTGACTATCTTTCTAGAATTATAAAAATATAGAAATGCAACATAATTGTCAGCTAGGGGCTTCCCTCTCCCTCAAGATCCAGGTGAAGTGGATGCAGAACTTGGGTTTTCTGTGAGTTCCCAAAGTCAGGAATGCAGATGGGGCTAGCAGATCATTTTAAGGTAACTTCATCTGTGGGACGTGGGCCGCCTCGTGCTAGCCCTTCCATGCAACTTCACCTTCTCTGTAGTTTCCACCCTGGGCACCAAGCTTTTTATAGATACAGATATGAGCTCCTGAACTAGTCACTGGCATGGAGAGCAGTCAAGTTGACTGCCCAAGAGCAGGATTTCTGAGGTCTGGACCTCCTGACATTTTGGGTTAGGTGATTCTTTGTGATGGACGCTGTCCTGTGCATGGCTAGGTCAATGTTCAGCAACATGTCTGACATCTTCTCGTGAAATGACATTAGCAAACTCCTCCCCACCCCAAGCTGTGACAACCAAATGTCCCCTGGTGTCAAAATTGTGTCCAAGCCGGGCTCGGTGGCTCAGTTTGTAATCCCAGCACTTTGGGAAGCCAAGGCGAGTGGATCGCCTAAGTCTGCATGTTCAAGAACAGCTTGGGCAACTTGGCGAGACCTCGTGTCTACAGTAAATAAATAAAATAAAAAAATAACTGGGCGTAGTAGCATGCACCTATAGTTCTGGCTACTTGGAAGGCTGAAGCCCAGCAGGTGGATGCTGGGGTGGCCATGAGTGTGCAACTGCACTCCAGCCTGGGCGACAGAGTGAGACTCCAACCTAAAAAAAAATCATGTCCAGTTGAGAACCACTGGCTTGAATCACTTTGGGGCAGCGTTTTTGGAAACATCAAGGGGCTACAGGGGTGATTGTGGGGTGGATGTCAAGGAATGGGGCATTGCTAGTTTAGGGCTACCTTTCTGCACAACTCCAGGGGAAACCCTTCACCTTGTTTTTTTCTTTTTTCTTTTTTATAGAGATGGGGTCTCGCTACGCTGCCCAGCCTGGTCTCAAGCAGTCCTCTTACCTTGGCCTCCCAAAGTGTTGGAATGACAGGCATGAGCCACTACGCTCCACCCACCTTGTATTTGATGTAATGGTAGTCCTAGAGCTCATATCACTTGTGAAGAGCCTCCCTGGAGCTGTTCAACACAGAAGAACCGTGATAGTTACCCATCCAATCCCAGTATCAGGCACAGACCCCACCCTGTCAGGAGGGTCAGCCTAGACACAGCAGTGGATGGTCAAAGCTCCTCTTCAGGGACCCCAGCCTTCCCTGTTAACACCTCTTTCCTTTGCCTTCTCCAACTTTTCCCTCCCACTTCTGCCCTCAGGTTTCCTGGCACTCACTGCTCTCCTTTGAAGAGCAAAGTCCCCGAGGAGGGACCAAGGAAGACCTGAATCCCTCACAATGGAATCATGAGAGCACCAGTTCATGCACTGACCATTCGTTACATGGCAGTTACTTTGCTGGGCATATTTGTATGCCTTGTTTAATTTTAACTATCATCTGATAAGCACAATTGACATTCCTGCAAAGCAAGGAGGTTTTCTGGCATTATAGAGCCAACAGGTCACAGAGAAGGTCCAACCCCAGGGTTTGGGCTTCTAGTCACTTTTCTGTAAAACGGCCTTTCAAATGAAATCCCACATGTGATCATGATGCAGGTGACCACTACCTGCACCTATGTCTCAACCTGGCCTCGCCCATCCCGACCATTAAAACAGAGACAGAAGAAGGGATGTTGGAGCTGCAGTCTGCCTTGGAGGTCAGGGTGGGGACTCTGGAAGGCCAGTGGGAGACACCAGCCAGATGGTCTGACACAGAGGTAGTGTCAAAGTCAGGCTGGAATCAGGGGAGATGGATTCTTGGGGGCAGCTAGAAATCATCAAGGGTGAAGGATTAGGTAGGCCAGCTTGGAGGGAAGAATGACAGACCCAAGGGGCTGACGTCTCACACAGGACACCAAGCACGTCAGGGGCTGGTGGACTGTGGAGGCAGCCATAGAAGTGAGATGCAACGTGGACTAAGAACAGGACTCGGCATGCTTGCGGCCATCCATTCTGGGACCTGGCTGTCCTGGGAGGCTGAGACTGACTGAGTCGAAGGCAGAGGATTGAGGACAACCCCACCTACCTGCTCCATCCTGGGGCGGCCACCACAGAATAGACATGGGAGTTGAGTTCTTCCCGTTCCTGCAAGGCCAGCCCACCCATGGCTTTGGGAGCCAGTGTAGGTGTCAGTTACTCAGGTGGTGATTAGAAGAACCAAAACGAACACCTTCGGCTGCTCCTCCCAATTTTTCCTCTGGGATGTTTTATGGCAAGTAGGATTTCACCATCCAACATCCACTGTTTGTATGGGAGCTCATGTGATGTCTGTGGGAAGTGTGGTGGGAACCTTCATCTTCCAGTAGTTCCTTAGGAGAGGATGAGTTTCACATGAAAAATGAACAAGCCCTTGTGGAAGGGACGTGGAGCAAATGAGCTTAGAGGGTGGCCCAGAAAGGAAGGATGGATTCTGGGTATTCTCAGAAAAAGCCAAGACAAATGGCTCCTCATTTCAGCAGGAGGAAGGATATGTTCACAGGAGCACGCTACGAGCGGTTGCTCCTGGGAGTGGGAAGAGGGAGAGGAGGGAGGTGAGGGTGTGTGTAGAGTGGGAGTTTCAATGATACATTGGAACTCGATTTGCCAGCATCCTTAATATTTGAGGTCCCTACTCTTTGGTTGGGTTCTTTTTAATAGTTGAACTTCATTCTGAATTATTTTTTCTCCACTCATTTATTTGTTATTTTTATTTATTTATTTATATAAAATTTTAGACTTGTGGGGTGCAAGTGAGGATTTACTACATAAGTAGGCTGTGTGCAGGTGAAGTTTGGGCTTCTAGCTGGCCCTCTCTCCCCCGATGGTGGACCTGGTACCCCGAATGCTGCCACATGCAATGCCCAGTTCATTTTTTTTAGTATGTTAAATTCTTCTTGTCATCTTAGGTTAATCTCTTTTTCTTTCTCAGTGCCCATTAAGTGTAACATCATCACTCTGTCTGAGTAACTAGGACCAGACATTTCCCTGTAAAACATCCTTGCCAGTTTCCAGGGAACTCAAACTTTGTCAAAAGTCAAAACATGGTAGCAATGAGGCGTGTTCTACAGCAAAGATTCTTCACAGTGATATATTACCGCATCTTTCCATCAATTGCTCACTCAGCTTTGTGTATCATGCACAGAGAGTGTGGGAAAATTGTTCCACTGGTAGCAGTAAAAACTTGGAGCATTTTTACATTTAACTATTAAACATTGAGTTATAGATATTTGAGCACAATATCAAATGGGAAAGCTAGCTATGTACATGAACAAGGACTATTTAAGAAAACAAGTCATTCTGAAGACACCATCTGAAGCTCAGTAATGAGAACAGTTGGTAAATGCTCGGGCTGGGAGGGATGTTTTATTAATGCTGTGTCATTAACTGTTGTAGAAACGTCTGTAAAAAATGGCCTTGAAGTTGAGTTTCATGAAGTTGAGGTGGACCAGAGGAAAGTGGAAATTGCCAGAGAGGGTAGACTGGGTCTCTTTCAGCAATAGCCTCGTGGGAGGAAAAGATGCTGTGGGTGGGAGAGGTTGAGTAGGGGGCACACCAGGAGGGGTGCTGCCTGGGCAAATATGAGGGAGGGGAGCAAGGCCCTAGGTCAAGGGAGTGATGCTGCCAGGGAAGACAGGATGAGGTCACATCCGAAGGGATCTGGCTAGCTGGCTGCATAGTGTGAGCTGAGAGGAGGGTGGAGTCCTGGCTAGGTCTTCACAGAGGGTCTTTTAGATAGCCTGTCCTGTTTACGGCACTCCATTTTAGCTTCTCTCTCTCTCTTTTTAAAAAATAGATTTTTAACCTTTAATTAAATGATGAGTTATCAGACGTACATAGGGATTAAGAGACTAATACACACCTATATACATATCATTCAGCTCAGTAAATAACATAACACACTGTTGAGGCCTCTCTCCAGAGCAAACCACCATTCTAAACTTCATGCTTCCTTGTTTGTCATTGCTACTAGTGTTGCTGTATTTCTATGACATATGCAGGTGTCAATGTACAATAGATAGGATTGTTTTACATATTTTAACATTTTAATTAGGGATGCATAATTTCTGCAAGGTTTACTGATTTTTGCTTAGCATTGTGTTTTTGAGATTCAGTCCTTTTAATTGTATGGTATTCCATTGAGTGAATATTTCACAACATTTTATTCATCCTCCTATGGATGGATAGACATGAGTTTTTCTAGGGTTAATGCCTAAGAGTAGAAATTCTAGAATGTAGGGGTTGTGCATCTAAAACTTTCCTAGATAATTGTGGGGGTGTGGGGGTGTGGTGGTGGTTATTAACTTGTGCACGCTATTTATTTGTTCTAGACACCAATCCTCCATCAGTTGCATAGCAATCAGTGCTTTCTCTTTTATTTTATGTCATCTCTCAATAAACAGACATTGTTTAATGTAATGAAATTATCCATCTTTCCTTTTAGAGTATGATTTTTTGTATCTCAGGGTCATAAAGATGTTCTTTCAAATTTTCTTTGGAAGTTTTAAAGTTTTGATTTTTAAAATATACATTTAGTCCTCAATTCATTTGAAATTTTTGGTTGTGTATGAGATGGGAAGTACTAAATATTTTTATACAGATGGCCCATTGTCCCAGCATAATTGGTGGAGTCCTTCCTCTCTCACTGATCTGTGAAGACAGCCTGTTTCTACATGTCGGCAGGCCTGTTATCAGCATCCTGAGTCTACACCATTTGTTTACTTGTCTATCTTGTTGGCAGTACTACAAGGAATTGTTCACTATTGCTTTCATAATAAATTTGACATTAGGGATATCTTTGACATATGGTTAGATTAAGCTGGACTGGACATTTAAACCCAAGTAAAGAAAACATTAAATTATACATAGATATTTTCCTCTAAAAGTTTAATCTTGTCTTACATAATTATCTTGATTATTACAATTTACTTTTTGCTTCTCCACATAAATTTTATGAGAAGGTGGTATAATCCCTTCAAAAACCTCTCTGTTGAAGGGTTTGGCAAAGCTTGTAGTAGTGAAAGCAGTTACTTCTTTGGAAACAAAAAGGTTATTAGGCTTAAAATAACAATGAGATACCCCTATACACCTGTTAGAATGGCCAAAATCCAATGTGCTGGCAACACAAACTCACAATGAGGATGCAGAGTAACAGGACACTCATTCACTGCTGGTGGGAGTAAAAATGGCACAGTCATTATGGGACTGCTTTCACCGATGTGTACATATTGCCCAGCCTGGCTTGGTCTAGCCTTGTAACAGACACTGACTCTACTCTGCACTATGACTTCTTGTTCCAACTCCTCCCACCCCAAACTTTTTGGAATTCCCAGTAAATCCTCCTGCCCCCACCCAACCACCCAGTCACCCAGCCTTATCTCACAGATATCAAGAGAGGAACAAGATAAGCCACCATCTGGGAAAAAATATTCTCAGAACCCTGACTAACTAACAAGGGATTAGTATCCAGAACAGATAAATAGCCTGCATAAATAAATATGAAAGAGGAAGCCAATCTAATAGAGGAAACAGACGAAAGAAAGGTGTGCTATACAACACTGCAGAGTGATTTCATTAAGTTGGCAGAATAAAGACTGGTAATACCAAGTGCTGTCAAAGACGTGGGCGACTGAGAGTTGATCCTACCACCCTCAAGGAATAGCTTATTACCTAGCAGAGCTGGACATGACTATACCATAGAACCTGGTCTTACTACTACCAACTACTGTACAACTTGGGCACACATGTACTGGGAGACAACAGCCTGCATGTTTACAGCAGCATTGTTTGTAACAGAAGAAATACATGAAAAAACCCAACCCGAGTGTCATAAACTGCAAGACACATAACTCAGTATAGAATAGTTGTATAGTAAAATACTACACTGCAGTGAAAAAGTCACGTCCAGTACACACTTCAACACATCTGATCTCAAAGGTGTGAACTTGAACAAAAGAAGCAAGTTACAGAAGACACAATATTATTCTATTGCAAATGTTCAGGCCTAGGGTCACAAGTCATAAAGACTAAAAGAAAAACTGTAAAATGATTACAGTTTCAGGATGGAGGTTGCCTCTAAGTGGTGGGGGGCTGTTCACCCATGGAGGGGCTTCTGGGGGTGAGAGTGTTCTATTTCTTGGCCTGGATAGTGGGCACATGGGCATTTATTTTATCATTGCTCTTTAAACTGTACACATGCTTTTGACACAAGTTTGTGCGTGAGTGATATTTTATAATTCTAACGAAAGTCACATGTAGATCGAGTAGTCACCTCCCTCAGATTTAAGTCCACTTAACTTGATCTTTTTTTTGTTTTGTTTTTTAATTGGAGTCTCACTCTGTCACCCAGACTGGAGTGCAGTGGCTGCTCCTGGCCACTGCAGCCTCGACCTGCTGGGCTCCGGCAATCCTTCCACCTCAGCCTTCTGAATTGCCGGAATTACAGACATGCGCTATCACGCCTGGCTGATTTTTTGTTTTATTGTAGAGATGAGGTCTCGCTGCCCAGGTGGGTCTTGAACCCGCGGGCTCAGGCAATCCACTCACCTCAGCCTCCCAAAGGCGCAGGATTACAGGCTGAGCCACCGAGCCTGGCTTAACTTGATCTTGATGGCATTGATTTTGCTCTTTCATTTCAAGCCTGCCCATCCCACTCTGCAGATTTCTGCTTCTTTGGGTCATTTTGGTCTTCAGTAGTTCATGGTTTCTCTGACTCCTAAGTCCTCTGCACACATGCCATGAATCTATGATGTGTCCCAACAGTGTCCCTCTGTGGTCCTGGAGAGCAGTAGAGTGCAGTGCTCCGTGAGAAAAGAAATGGCTCCTACCTAGGTAAGAACAGAATCAGGTAACTTAATGGATTAGTTGATTACCTAGCTGGGCATGGTGGCTCATGCCAGTATTCCCAGCACTTTGGGAGGCAGAGGTGGGAAGATTGAGCCCAGGGGTTCAAGACCAGCCTAGACAACTTGGCAAGGCTTTGTCTCTACAAAAAATTTAAAAAAAGTTAGCCAGGTGTAGTGGCATGTGCCTGTAATCCCAGCTACTTGGAAGGTTGTGGTGGAAGGATCATCTGAGCCCAGCAGATCGAGACTGTGGTGGACGTGGTCCAGCCTAGGCAACAGATTGAGACTCCAGCTCAAAACAAAAACCCAGGTTAGTGATTACCTAAGCTAATGTTTATTAGAGACCTTCTAACTGTCTGCCATATATTTGGGATACAGTCCCTATCCCCAGCAGGGGACCCTCAGCCTATTACAATTTGAAAGGCAATCTTCCCTGGCTTACTGAGCCATGGGTGGAGCAATAGGTGCCATAGAGGAAGAGGTAGCATCTGTGTTATAAATTTGCATCCAATCACATTAAAAAAAAAAAAGGTAGCCGGGCTCGGTGGCTCAGCCTATAATCCCGCGCCTTTGGGAGGCTGAGGTGAGTGGATTGCCGCCTGAGCCTGCGGGTTTGAGACCCGCCTGGGCAGCGAGACCTCATCTCTACAATAAATCAAAAAATCACTGGGCGTGGTAGCGCATGCCTGTAATTCCGGCTACTCGGAAGGCTGAGGCGGAAGGATCGCCGGAGCCCAGCAGGTCGAGGCTGCGGTGGCCGGGAGCGACCACTGCACTCCAGTCTGGGCAGCAGAGTGAGACTCCAACTCAAAAAAAAAAAAAAAAGGTGAGGAAGACAAGGGTTACTTCTGTAAATGCCCTCTGAATGCATTAACATGTACATGTTAAAAATAAAACGGACACTTTGGTGTCACATGGAGGAAGACAGGGTTTGTCCAATAAACCCTTGCTGTGAAATTCTTCTGTGAGCTTCTGTGATGCTGCCTGTAGTTCCCATTTATTTGGAATTAGCCATGAACTCTTTTGTCTTTAATGTGTCTTTGTTCAACTCAAGTATTAGCTTTGTGAGGGAAAGAGTCTTATATTTATATCTCACAAGGAAATCAGTAGATCATCTTGTATATTATATGTTTAAATGAGTATTTATTGACTGATCTGTCGAACATGATTTCAGCGCCAGGAGTGAACCAAATATTAAGTACTGTTTAGATATAATGCTTCACCATGAGCCAATTTCTTCCTTGCTGGTTTATTTTTTAAGCTGTGGTTTATATATTTTGAAAATGAAATAGCCTCAGACTCTGGGGTTCTAACTTGCAAACCAATGATAAACTTAATAGCATGTAGAAAAAAATTACAAATTAGTAATTGGATTGCTTCTTCCATAAAGAAGCCCTTTAAAAAATTCAAAATAATGTAATACTGTACTTCCTTTTATAGCCTCCCACCTACACAGTATAATTTCAGGTAAGTGCTTTATAGCATACTTCAAATACAGGTTGTCATATTCCATGTACACCCTTTATTTTGTTGCTAGAACTGCTAGGTGTTTATATACCACAGAGTAAACGTTGTCCCTCTTCTATTTTAATAACAGTCCTTTTGGACAGAAACATGCAAATAGGAGATATTAGACAACAGCTAGGAAAACATTTGAGCATAGTATAGTTTAAATATGTTAGACACTGTTTCTGATTTTTGGTGGAAGATTAAGATTTGGGAAAGACGTGGAATCAAAGGGAATGTGACAGCTAAATACAGCAGATTATTTGAAAACTTGAGCTACTGAAAGCCTTAACCAGGGAAAAGCATATTTTTTTTTTCTGTGTTCTAAGAACATTTTTGAGCTCAAAAGGCCGGGCTTATGAAGAGTTGGTCCCATGGGTTGGCTGGTGTTGTGCACACTTGACATTTCTCATGCTCTCCTAGTTCTGTCCCCGTCTGCTGGTTGATACAGGAAGCATCTACAGCAGAAGGCAATTCGTTCATTCTGCTTTTGGACTTAAGGTCTAAAGTGGAGTTTCCCTGGGAGAATACAACACAATGATTTACATTCAAGCCAAAGCCTCCACTGCTGATAATCAGACACTTAATTAGAACAGATTTTGCTAGATGGGACAGGGAAGAGAGTATAGGAAGCGTCACATCAAGCAGGATAAATCCCAATGGAAAAGGTAGCTGTCTATTGTGATTCCTTTTTCTTTCCTTTTCTTTCTTCCTTTCTTTTAGTTTCTCTCTCTCTCTCTCTCTCTCTCTCTCTCTCTTTCCTCCTTCCCTCTCTTTCTCCTTCCTTTTTTCCTCCCCTTCCTTCTTTCTTGCTTTCTTTGTCGGGGTCTCACTCTGTCACCCAGGCTAGAGGGCAGTGACATTATCATGGCTCACTGCAGTCTTGACCTCCTGGGCTCAGGTGATCCTTCTACCTCTGCATCCTGAATAGTGGGAACTACAGGTGCATACTACCGTGCCTGGCTAATTTTTTTATTTTTGTAGAAAAGAGATCTTGCTATGTTGCCTGGACTGGTCTTGAACTCCAGGACTCAAGTGATGCTCCTGCCTTGGCCTCACAAAGTGCTGAGATTACAGGAGGGAGCCACAGTTTCTGGCCTATTTTGATTTTGTAATAAAATTCAATTGGCAGCTACTTCTGTTCTAAAATGTCAATGCAAATTTTAAAGTGTGTGAGTAATATAGCATGCCTAAAGTATTTAGGAAAGATAGCTTTGCCGCTGACATTACCTATGTCCCTGTTTTACAAGTCTATCATTTATAGTTAACTGACAGTAATACAAATGCTTCTTGTCAGAAATACAAATTATGCTCAATGCAGTGCAATTGATTATAACCCTGTGGATTCTGACTAGTTCTGCATCTATTTATAAATGTATATACATTTTCCTTTTTGAGTTGAAGTCTTACTCTGTTGCCCAGGCTGGAGTGCAGGGCACACTCACAGTCACTGCTGCCCCGAACTGCTGGGCTCAGGTGATCTTTCCATCTCAGCCTTCCAAGTAGCTAAAACTACAGGCGCAAGCCACCATGCCTGGCTAATTTTTTTTATTTATTGTAGATACAAGGTCTCAACAAGTTACCCAGTCTGGTCTTGAGCCTCTGGGCTCAGGCAATACTCTTGCCTCAGCCTTCCAAAGTGCTGGGATTATAGGTTTGAGTCACCATGCAGGGCCAAAAGTTTATAGATTTATAAATTTACTTCAGTGTTCCTTATCTGCCTACCTATTACATGTGGTATTTTGAATTCGCTCTTGAATGGGTTATAACACCTTATAGGCTCCTTCATTAATTAATGAGTTAAGTAGATTCTTTAGTATGTGTTTATTTTATATCTATATCTATATGAGAGTCATATCCTCTTTTTTTTTTTTTTTTTGAGTTAGAGTCTCACTCTGTCACCCAGACTGGAGTGCAATGGCTGCTCCCGGCCACCACAGCCTCGCCCTGCTGGGCTCCAGCGATCCTTCCGCCTCACCCTTCCAAGTAGCTGGAACTATAGACGTGCACTACCATGCCAGGCTAATTTTTGATTTTTACTGTAGAGATGAGGTCTCACCAAGTTGCCCAGGTGGGTCTTGAACCTGTGGTCTCAGGCAATCCACTCACCTCAGCCTCCAGAGTTGCGGGATTACAGGCTGAGCCACTGAGCCCAGCTCATAGCCTCTTTTAAGATTAATCTTTAATATTACCATTTATTTTAGGTCCACAAAAGAGGGAACTGATTGGATCCCCTTATGTTTTCTTCCCTATGACTGGTGAATAGTAGACACTCCTGCTGGGAAGAAATAGACAGAATATGTGAAGTGTGCTGTGGTACTGGCTCTTAGTGATAAAAATAAAGGTTCTGAAGTCCCATGCTGGCCATGTGTGGTGGCTCGTGTCTGTAATCCCAGTACTTTAAAAGGCCAAGGTGGGAGAATTGCTTGAGCCCAGGAGTTACATAGTGAGACCTTGTCTCCACCAAAAAAAAAAAGAAAAAAAAAAACAAAATATTAGTCCTGCATGGTGGCATGCACCTGTAGTCCCAGCTGCTTGGGAGGCTAAGGTGGAAGGATTGCCTGAGCACAGGAGGTCAGTGTTGTGGTGAACAGTGATCATGCCGCTGAACTCCAGCCTGGGCAACAGTGTGAGACCCAGACCCAAAAGTAAATAAATAAATAAATAAATAAGTATTAAAAATAAATAAAGATAAATAAATACACAAATAAAAGTTCTATTTTGAACAGGGAATAAGCTGAATTCCCTTCCACAATCCTCCTTCCCCACTCCAAGATCCTCCCAGTCCTGTCCCACTACCTGCTGTCACCCCTTACAAATGGAATTAAGCAGAGTGAAACCTGGTTAAAAAATATATATAAAATTCAGAAGAGAGAACAGAGCCAGGGGATCCTAATAAATAAAGAATATTGCCTTAGTCATATCCTTCTTCCTGCTCACTGTTTCATCACTGTCATCCCCTCAGAGTACAGCCAAGTGGATAGAATTCAAACATTCAGCTCTTCGAATGTATCTCTAAGAGCAGAGAAAAACTGGCCGGTATTTGGGAGCAAATCACAGCAGATGACGGTTCTGACTCTGTTGCTGCATCCATGTCCCTCAGAGCACTGTCGGCCTCCCAGGGCCAACATCTGCATCTCTTTACTTCTGGGCTGTCTCTGATTCCCCCACAGGCTTCCTGGACTGTGGGGTGAGGGAATTCACGCCCTCCCGGACAGGCCTTGACCACATGGCTGATGGCGGTTGATGAGTACACAAGGCACCCTGCCCCTTGGGTTGGACAGCTTTGAGAGCACATTTTAAATGATTTCCCAGACTTTCCCCATGGAGTTAAGAGCAAGTCGTCCCCATGGTGGCTAGCTTCACAGACATACCCCTTGCTAAGTGACTTCCCTTCTAGCTCATCCCTCTCCTCCCTGCTGGATTTCTGCACCTCTCAGGTAAATTACTTGCTAGCGAACATCTGCCTCAGAATATGCTTCCAGGAACTCAGATTAAGACAGAAAATGAAGAAGTCATTCACAGTTTACCAAAGCACACAGAATGCCTGGGCCAGGCTGGCCAGATGCAACAGTCAGGTCTCAGCATAAATGACGGCAAACTCAAGGGTTGTAACGAAAGGGCATTTCATGAAGAAACAATTGACCAAGGTGTGAATGGTGTTAGGGAAACCAACAAGATGTGGGGCAGCACCCAGGACCGGAAGCACTGGAAGGACATTTCCTAAAGGGAATAGGGGAAAGGATTGTGCTGGTGAAGCCAGGTCAGTGCTGGGGCCACACCAGAGGGGCCACCAGGCAGGAGCTGTGATAAGGGATTTGGCTTTCTCTCTTGCTGTCTTCCAGTCTCCTGCCAGCTATTCTAGTTGTCAGAACCCAACTAAATGCCGGGGGCAGGGCAGACTGTGAGGTGATGAAATCCATGGAAGTCAGCCTTTTCAGGCATAGAGCATATAGAGGAGGGCACAGTTGGATCTGAGGGGGGTGGGAAGAGGGAGGATAATCAGTGCACTAAGTATGAGTGAGATCTGAATAAATGGAATGGAAACCATACAAGCATTTGGCAGCAAGGTAAAAAAGAAAATAAAGAAAGAAGGAGGCAAAAGACAGTCAATGTGCTTAATAAGGAAATACCAACCAGGGAACACTTGCTTGGCAGCATAGAACAGCTTAGAAGAAATTGAAATCCAATCAATAAAGAGCTCAAAGATAAGATGCTAATATAACAATAAGAGATGAACAGGAAATTTGCAAACCCAAGGAAACAATTTGACGATCAAAATCTCATAATCACAGAATGAACAAATGTACAGGAATGCCAATAAATGGAATTAATATAGCTGATAGTGAAATTAGTGACAAGGAGAATTGGATAGTCATAGATCGTGTTCATGGAAGACATAGAAAGATGGAAAAAATAAGGGAAACTAACTGGGTGTGGAGGGCAGAGAAGAACCAATGTGAGAATGGTAGGTACCTTTTAAGCAAAGAACATGGAAATGAAAGCAAGTGTTAAAAAATACAATATGAGAAAAAGAAATCCCTGTAATAAAGAAAAGAATAAAGATCCCAATTGAAAATGCATAATGTAGCCGGGCGTGGTGGTTCATGTCTGTCATTCTAGCACTTTGGGAGGCAGAGGCAAGAGGATTGCCTGAGGCAGGTGTTCCAGATCAGCCTGAGCAACTTGATGAGACCTTGTCACTACAATAAATCAAAAAATTAGCTGGGTGTAGTGGTGTGTACCTGTGGTTCCAGCTGCTTGGGAGGCTGAGGCAGAAGGATAGTCTAAGCCAAGTAGGTCGAGACTGCAGTGGCCATGAGCATGCCACTGCAATTCCAGCCTGGGTGACAGTAAGACTCTGACTCAAAAAAAATTGTATAATGTATTACAAGTGAATTCCATCCAGATTACCAACATTGAGATGTAATCTCATTACACTTCTGTACTGTTAGGATGAAGAAGGCTCTGAGCACCCATGAAGAACAATAGATCATCTACAAAGAGGAAAAAAAGAATGGACATCAGACTTAACTGCAGTGTGCAAATTGAAGAGGTGCTAGGGAAATCTGTATTCTGAGAGAAATAATGTGTACCTCAGGGATATTGTGCCCAGCCAACGTGTTGCTCAAGTGAAAATAAGATAGGTAGATGTTCCCAAGCTTGTTAGTAAAGGGGCCTGAGGCTGCTGGGATTTGAGAACATCCTGGAGATTGGCTTCCAGTGGGCTTGGCGGGGAGCAAGGGGTCTTTGTGGGGAAGAACAGGATCATTAGCAAAGGCCCAGAGGGAGACTCAGAGACGGCAAGAGGACAATGGTGGCTAGAACCCAGAACGTCTGTTGGTCAGTGAGGGAGACATGGTTAGCCAGGTCAGGTAGGGCCACAACATGGAAGGGCCTTAAAGGCAGTATGAAAGATGGCTTATTTTGATGACTCGAGAGTGGGTCAGTGAAGATCCCCGAGAAAGTAGAAGACACGTCAGTCCTGTATCTGGTGGATAGTTATCCCTGGGGTTACCCCTCCTGAAGAGCATAGTGCTGTGATCACTTGCTGCTTCCACATGCACAATGCTGCTGCTCTTGGTACTCTTGGTACTCTTAGTATTCTGCTGCCCTCAGTACCTAATTGAGTCAATGCAATTTCAGTCCGGCTTGTAAACTTGGTGTTTAGAATTATTTGTTGACTTTTTCAAGTCATTGGATGAGTTATTCTCTCTGCTGTGTGCTCTCAGCTGCATCACCATTCCACGTTTCACTTACTGCTGCAGAATGCTACATGAATCCTCAGCAACAAGAATTACTCTCACTGAATGCTGGCTGGGCACGGTGGTTCACATCTATAATCCCAGCACTCTGGGAAGCCAAGGCAGGAGGATTGCTTGAGGCCAAGAGTTGGAGATCAGCCTGGGCAATATAGTGAGACCCCCACATCTCTACAAAAAAAAAAAGGAAAAATAGCCAGGCATGGTGGTAGTCCCAGCTACTCAGGAGTCTAAGGCAGGAGCATCACTTGAGACCAGGAGTTCGTTCGAGGCTGCAGTGAGCCAGCAGATTATGCTACTGTATTCCAGCCTGGGTGACAGAGTGAGACCCTGTCTCAACAAACAAACAAATAGAAATCCCCCAAACACTGTCTAAATGCTGACTTATTACCAAAGAGGGGATTAAGCACTGGAATGTGTGGCCACATATATTCTCAGCTGGCTGACTTATAATCAAGTCACTTGTGTGAGTAGATTTCTGAATTCACCTTTTCCCATCCCTGACAGGAGTAAGTCAGTATCAAAAGAGAGGAATGAAAACCCATGCCTTCCCTCCCCAAGTATACACCTGGAGAACCCGTGATACAGACAGCACTGAGAACGAGGAAGACACGGTTCTCACTTTCAAGGAGCTTGCTGCCTGGTGTATCCCCAGTGCAAAGCAGAATAGACTGTGGGGTCAAGGTCCAGGAAAGTGCTTTTGCAGACACGGGGAGGGTCAGGACTCCTGGAGGTTGAGGGTGGCTGGGCTGGGAGGAGAAGTGGGACTTTCACAGGCTCAGGTGAGACTGAGGAGCACAGAGGAACAAGAATCTAATATGGTGAGTGTGTACAGGGTGGATCAGAGAGGGGAAACGGAGTGGGGCCCTGAGAAGGGACTGATGCAGGTCTAGGAGAAAGACACAATGTCTGAAATGGAACCATAACCAGGACGGGGACAGGTGGGACAGCCACGAACAGTGGACCACATGCTTCGGTCTATGTAATGAATGCATCACTGACTGAGTGCATTCAAAAAAGAGGCTTGAGACCCTTGTGAATGGAGCATTACCTTCATTATGCATGACACTGTTGGCCACCACTCCTTTTTGTGATGATGGGGAGACTCAGAACACAGCTCTTTTACTGAAAGAACATACTTTTGAAAAGTTGATATATACAATCTCCAGCTAGAAATTACAAGATGGCCCTGTCTCTCTCAATTATCTCACACTATTAAGTTTTGATAGCTCTCACATAAAGCTTTGCAAGTCACTATGTTTTGTTTAAAATCTGGTGAGTGAGCAAAAACTTCGGTTGCTCCTTAGTCAGCAGTGCTCGCAGCTGGGCCAGAGCTGAGTGGCCTGGACACCGTGATTGGTACCATTCCAAGATGATCTCCAACCCTTGAGTGTGGAAGGGACATAGAGCATGATAGGTTTTCACTCTCATGGTTAGAACCTGTTTTATGGGACAATGGCTTTAAATGGGGGAGATTGTCCAGGTGCAGTGACTCACACCTGTAATCCCAGCACTTTGGGAGGCCGAGGCAGGAGGATCACTTGAGCCCAAGAGTTAGAGACCAGTACGAGCAACATAGCGAGACTTCATCTCTGTAAGAAAAATAAAAATATTAGCTGGGTGTGGTGGTGTGTGCCTGTAGTTCTAGCTACTCGGGAGGCTGAGGTGGGAGGATCGCCTGAGCCCTGGAAGTCAAGTCTGCAGTGAGCCATGACAGTGCCACTGCACTCCTGCCTGGGTAAAACTTCGACTCAATATTGCTAAAAATGGAACAAAACTCATTTTACTTGATGGCTCAGTGTTGGTTTGGATCGATTCACTTAATTGAGGAGGTATCAGGTTCATTTACAATTTTTCTCAGTTAAGAAGCTAAGTTGTTATATTTTAGCTACACACAGGATACCCTCTCCTCCCTTAATTTCAGTGTTTTAGAGAGAGGAGAAACACAACATATGTGCAAACTGCTGACAGAGCTTGGGACATGATACTTCCAAATATGACACATTGGTGTTCTGAGTTTTTGAAGCTGAAGGAAATTAAGAGAAGGACAGAAGTAGGAAGAGCTCTCTGACCTTCTCCTTCACCCCTCCCTCTTGAAGCGGGACGTGGAAACTAACCCTCTTCTCTCCCCTTCTCCTCTGAAGCTGGCCTTAAGCCCTGCTCACCTGCCCCTGAAGCAGGGCCTGAGACTCTCATTCCAACGAAGAATGTTCTTGTTGTTGGAGACACATGGTAAAGAGATCAACAGATCTGCTGAAACCCCCACCCCCATTTATTACCACTTAGACCTTCACCTTTTGTTCAATTCTACTTCTTCACAACCATCCATTTTTTCATCAGACCTAGCATAAAATATACATGGATGTTTCTGTGTTTTTTCCTCAGGTCTTTATATCTGAAGGTTTCTGTGTCACAGAAAACTTATGTTAAGTAAATTGGTATGCTTTTCTCTTATTTTAATCATTTTTTTAAAAAATGAGCCCTAAGATGGGGAAAGGAAAAAAAAAGGCTTTTTCTCCCCTGCACTGCCATCTTCATCAGAAACTTATTTCTTAATTTCTGATTGATCCTCTTGAACCTAAAATTTTCTTTTTATCCTGTCTATCAGATAGACAGGAATCAGTAAATGTACATTAAGTAAAATGGAAAAGGTGTTCAGTAATTTTGAGACTTGCAGTGGTTCTTTAGTTAAAGAACTTTTATAACCTGTCAATTATAGAAGTCATGAAACAGTAATTTAATATATTGACCATTCTCAGGCATTCAATATATTAGGTTTTTTGGTCTCAGAATCTCATTCTGTGGCCCAGGCTGGAGTGTAGTGGCACACTCACGGCTACTGCAGCCTCAACCTGCTAGGCTCAGGCAATTCTTCCACATCAGCCTTCTGAGTAACTCGGACTATAGGCACGCACCACCACACCTGGCTAATTTTTTGATTTCTTGTAGACAACTGGACTCACCATGTTGCCCAGGCAGGTCTTTAACCCCTGGGCTTAGGCAGTCCTCTCTCCTGTGTCTCCCAAAGTGCTAGGATGTCAGGCGTGAGCTACCATGCCCAGCATTCAACATATTAATCATTAAGAGATGAGACAAGAGTTCAGGGACTTCTGATTTGTCTTTCTGATATCAGTGTCCATTACAGAGCCTGACACCTAGCAGACCCTCAATAAATGTGCAGCAAATAAGTGGTGTTTGAATAAATGAACTAATGAATAACAAATATTCTGAGAATGTAATTGGAGTGTCTTTTTAAGATATTCAGTCATAGTGTTGCTCAACCGATCTACTTGTGCATTTAAATAGAGGACAGCCAAGGATTAAAGCCATGAAAATGTAATCTTTGTGGTTGTTTACAAGGAGCTGATGCAGATTCTGAAGGCAATTTCTGGAGTTCTAAGTGTTTATTAAATGATGTTAGCATCATGAAACTAAGTTCCTAACACCCTAGGGTGACTCCTTTGAAAAGAACAGCATTCATTTGATGGAAGAACCATAGTTCAACACATTTCTCTCAGTTTCTGGGACTGCATTTCCTGGATGTTTTCTTGACATGCAGGCTTAAGATCATATCGAGGTGATTATTGCTGAAAAGAACTGAATTAGGGGTTAGAATAAGGATCGAGCACGATCTCTGTTCCTGAAATTGTCTTATGTGTCTTCTGGTGACCAGGTTCTTCCAGCATACAAGCCCAGATCATGTGCCACCTCTTTTTTCATCCATTCTCCTCTACCCTTCAGTAAGCACGGATACCTGCTGGGGACCAGCACTGTTCCACGTTCCAGGGGTTACCGGAGAGCAAGAAGAACATGCTCTCTGCCATCATGGAGGAATCATACATTTTCTGTATTCCTCTTATGGCAATTAACACAATTTAGTGACTAGGGCATAGCTCATCCTCCTATTAGATGCTGAGTGTTTTGACATCAGCATCATGGTCTAATTCATGGGTATCTTCCCCATTGCATTTATTGCAATGTCTTGCTGCTATAAGAAAGTTGCAGTGTGATGAATGGATGAAGAGAAGAGTAAATGGATTAGTCTTTCTGGTCTGTTATGCCTAAGTAATGCACCATAAGTTTTACTCTTCTGAAATGGTACAAAACAAACTCACACTTGATCCTTATGGATTAGAGTCCCATAAAATACTTGGTTATCAAGGAAGCCATTACAATGACATTTAAAAAAATCAAAGCATTTATGTGGAATTTTAGAATATACTTTCGTAGCCTAACACAATTGAATCAGGGTTGAAAAAAGGCTGCAAATGTAGGATGATGTATTTACCTAATAGGCTTAATATCTATTTAGAAGAGGCCCTCGATGTGTATTAGGAAAGAACAGCATTTTATGAAATTGCAACAGGGAAAGTTTTTGAAGCTTCCTTAACTATTTCTTTTTGCCTAATGACTCAGTGAACAAAGATTAGAAATTATCTCTATACTTTGGTCTATTTTAGAAAAGAAGTTTCTTTCATGCGTGTAAACTAGCTTTGAAGAGACAGAGCACACAGGTAAATATTCTTAAAAATTGAGATGAACAATGTTTGGGGAGGAGAGGAAGAAGTGTCTGTGGGTGCTTCTTCAGCTGAGACACCTTCCTTCTTTCTGAGGAGGTGTCAGTTTGGGTTGGGTTTCCTTCTCTCTCTTCTTTAGATCTTAATTTCTTCCTTTACTTCTTGCCTCGATATTGTCATTTTATCTTGTCTTTCGTTCTTATAAACCTAAATATTTTGGTATACATTATCTTTATTCATGAGCAGATTCAATTATGTGGTTTTAAAGTACAAAATCTGCCAATTAACTCTTAACTTTGAAAAATGTTTCTCAGTTTCAAGGGCATGGGGACAAGGGAAGGAGACTTTATTTCTTGCATGGGTTTGTCCAGGATTTGGGGGGCAGAACCAGCCAAGAGTGGTGAAATGGACTCCTCACACCTCCACATATATGCCTGCCTCACGCTTCTTTCCGGAGGCAGGTTAACTCTTAGAAGGGGAGGGCAATGTCGGTTGGTACCACTCTGCCGCCAGTTGCAAGACAGATGTCTAGAGGAAAGTTTCAGATCATGGAGCTGTGAGAGGTGTCTTGAATCCCATAACTTTCAAAAACTGTATGTACAACCAGGTGCAGTGGCTCACGCCTGTAATTCCAGCACTTTGGGAGGCCGAGGCAGGAGAATTGCTTGAGCACAAGAATTCAAGACTAACCTGAGCAACATAGTGAGGCCATATCTCTACAAAAAAATTAGCTAGTGCACACCTGTATTCCCGCTACTTGGGAGGCTCAGTTATATGGGTGCAGAACCTTTCCATAGAAGGATCACCTGAACCCAGGAGGCTGAGGCTGCAGTGAGCTGTGATTGTGCCACTGCACTCCAGCCTGGGTGACAGAGTGATACCCTGATGCAAAAAAAAAAAAAAATTGTGCACGCATGTGTGTGTTACATACATACTAAAAGTATACAATACACACACAAATATATATGGTTTGAAGAATGCTTATGATTAAAAAATAGGCAGCAATGTATCTGTGCATGTTAAGAATCAAATCTGTCGGGCATGGTGGTTCACGCCTATAATCCCAGCACTTTGGGAGGTTGAAGTAAGAGGATTGCCTGAGCCCATGGGTTCGAGAGCAGCCTGGGCAACTTGGCGAGACCTCATCTCTACAATAAATCAAAAAGTTAGCTGGATGTGGTGGTGCATGCCTCAATTTCCAGCTACTTGGAAGGCTGAGGCAGAAGGATCGCCGGAGCCCAGCAGTTCGATCCTGGGGTGGCCGTGAGCGTGCCACTGCACTCCAGCCTGGGTGACAGAGTGAGACTCCAACTCAAAAAAAAAAAAAGAAGAATCAAATCTATTCAGGACTTCAGAAATACTCTGTGCAGTCTCTTCCCTCCTCCTCCAACAAAGGAAACTGCCTATCTTTTGTGTTAATAATTTCTTTGGTTTTCTTTATAGTTTTGCTACTTATTTGTCTCTAAACAACAAATTTTGTATTCTTTTAACTGAGTGACAAGTACAAGCCTCACTGTGTAAGGCAGGGAGAATTTTGCCACTGTTAGACGAAGGTTCTGGGAGACAGTTCAGTTGGGTGGAGTTTCTGGGCATGAATTGGCAGCCGTTGTCCTTGGCATTGACAAGTGTCCCTCTGGGGAAACAGTGGGCAAGGCCAGGAGTGAGTCCTGGAAAGCATGGACACTTGGCAGAAAGGTGGGATGGCCATGGCATCAGACACTGAGAAGTGTAGCCAGGGAGGTGACTGCCTTCCGTTTTCTGTTTGCAGCTCTCAGGGCTCTCCCTCCAAGTCCAAGGATTATATGGGCGCAGAACCTTTCCATAGAATGAAGGAGAGCAGAATCTCATTAGCACGCAGGCCAGCTCTCATGGAGCTTCTGTCCTTGAGTTTAAAAGAGGGTAGAATTTTAGTAGGGGTCTTGGTGATGACAACACTTCAACTCTCAGTGATACCCACATGTTCTGCAGGTTTACTAACATTTCTCTAACCTAGACTAGACCCTCAAAGTACATTAAAGTCTTTATTTTGGGGAAGAGAACCTATTATTTATAAATCTTCAGTGACTTTTCTCTGTCTCTGAAAAATACTTAAAAACCAGTCAGGTACTTCACCGGCCTTAATATGGAACCGAGAAAGATTCAGTGCGATCTCATGCAAGCCAGTCTCTCCAACCTCATCTCTGATTACTTGCTCTTTGCTGTAACCATGCTCAAATATTTATACTACTTGAAACACATCCTATTTTTTAAAAAACATCTCTTTGTTTCTGTTCATATTGTTTGCTTGTTTTGGAGTGCCCTTTCTCCCTGATTCCTCTGGCAAGCTTCTCATCCTCCAGGACTCATCTTTTCCTTAGACAGGAATTATTCCTTCAGCCTCCTAGGTGGTACCGTACTCTGTGTTCCCATGAAATTGTCCACTTACCACTGGTATAGCCCTATAAAGTTGTGTCTTAATCATTTTTCAACCTGTACGAGGCGGTACCCAACAAACTCCAGAATTTATTTGTAAAAAATTGTGTCTTTATTGTTACATGTTTAAACTTCAGTCACCTTCAAAGGACTCTCCATTTGATGTAATACACCTGTTGAGACACTTTTTCCACTGCTCAAAACAGTTTTGAATTTGTTCATTTTTATGTCTTTTAGTGAGTGCTTCTGCCATTTTTTGTTTTTTGTTTTTTGTTCCACCTCTTCCATATAGGCAAAATGTTTCCCTCTGAGGACTTTTTTATCCAGGGAAATAACCCCCCCCCCCAAAAAAAAGTCACTCGGCACAAGATTGGGTGAATAGGGAGGGTGGGGTATGGGTGTCATGCCGTTTTTGGTGAAAAACTGTTGAGTACTCAGCGTGGTGTGGGCAGCTGCTCTTGTAAATCATCCACCATGAAATGGACAAATGTGTTGAAAGAATCTCCAAAAAAAATTAACTGAAGCTGCACATAGCCTTGCATAACAACACTACTTGATACACTGATGCCAATGGATTCCTCGAACACTTATGTAGTGGGGGAAGACTGCACTACAAGGGGCCCACCCTCTCAAAAATAATTCTGTTTTTTTGGAGGGTCCCCCTTCATATATTCCCTATGCTTCTGCAAGCTTCTTGAGGTCGAGGACTGAGACTCATATATTGTTTAACCGTAATTGAATGCCACTGTCACAACTAAATATTAACAATAATTCCTCATTGTCATCAAATATCCCATATTCAAAGTTCTCTGATGATCTCAGACTTTATTTTGTTTGTCTATATAGGATTCAAATAATGTCCATATATCACAGTTGGTTGATGGGCTTCTCAAGTCTCTTTTCATCCCTAATTACTCCTCCATTTCCTTTCCTCTTCTATAATCTTACAGCGTATTTGCTGAGAAGCTGGATATTTTTCTTCAGCCTCTCCACAATCTGGCTATTTGTTATTGTGTTTCCGTGAAGTCATTTATTATGCACTGCTGACTTTTATGTTTCCTCTAAATCAGTAGTTAGGTCTAAGACTGATCAAGTTTGAACTTTTTAGCAAGACTTCATACATAATGTGTAATTCCATTAAGAGGCACATATAGCCTGTTTATTTCTAATTTGTGATGTTAGCAGCCATTGATGACCTTGCCTAGATCTATTATTTCATAGGGACTGTGAAATAGTGATATTCTCATGGTGACATTTCTTCTTCATTTGTTAACTGGAGTAATTTTATGGGAAGAAACTTTTTAGCAATTTATATAACAATAAAGATGGGATACATGCTTGATTTCTCTTTACTCACTACTATTGAAAATAATGAGTTGGTTTTCTAAGATTTATTTTATCCTTAGATAACTAATGCTTAATACAATGCCTGTCACATAGAGGAATCTCATGGTGGCATGTTGCATGAGTGAATAGAGTCAATAAAATAATAAGCAAATTAAGAGAATGATTAATCACCCTGATTGCACAGAACCTTACACACACGACACATAGCAGCTTCTTAAGACTGAAAGATTTGGGGTATTCAGTCTTTGATGTAGAGCCTACTGACCCCACCATGTGGACCCAGGTTGGACGAGGAGCCGGCTTCTTATCACCCACTGCAAGGCTGCCTAGCGTCGAGCTGCGCCTTCCTGGTCCTACACTGTGCATTCTGTTTTGGCTTGCGCACGTCTAGAACATCTCTTAGTCATGCATGGACACGCCACTGTACAACTGATAGTGCTTAGTGTAGTCCCAAAGTTGTGTACCCTCACCACAATTGACCCTAGAGCATCGCCATCATAGCAGAAGGAAATGCTGGCTGTACCCTCAGCAGTGACTCCCTCCCCCTGACATTTCCCTCCAGCTCTTCCTTCCCCTTCCATTTATCGGTTGATGGACATCTGGGTTGTTTCCACTTTTTGGTTATACGAATAATGTTGCTACAAACATTCATGTACAGGTTTTTGGGTAGACATAGATTCTCATTTCTCTTGGGTGTATACTTAGCAATGGAATTGCTAGGTTATGTGGTGACTCTTATGCCTAACACTTTGAGGCACTGCAAACTGGTTTTCAAAGTTGCTGCATGTTTTTACATTCCCAAAAGCAATGTATGAAGTTTCAATTTTACCAACACTTATTGTGGTCTCCCTTTTGATGACAGCTGCCCTTGTGGGTGACATAGTATCTCATGGTGAGTTTGATTTGTCTTTCCCAAAGCTTAACGATGGTGTGGAGCTTTTCACTTTCTTCTTGACTACTGGCATCACTTTGGAGAAATGTCTATTCAAATCTTTGCTATCATGTGATTATCTTTTTATTATCAAGTTTTGCAAGAGCTTTAAATATACATTCTGGATCCAAGTCCCTCATCAGATACATGGTTTTTTAAATCACTTTCATTCATCGCATAGGTTGTCTTTTCATGTCTTGATCATGTCCTGTGACACTGAAAAGTTTCTAACTTTGGTGAGGTTTAGGAAAACTGAACTAATTTTTGCTTTTGGTGTCATAGCTATGAAGGCTTTGCCTAACCCAAGCCACACACATTTATTCCTGTGTTTTTTTCTAAGAGTTTTATAGTTTTAGCTCCTACAATTTGGCCTGTGATCCACTTGGAGTTAATTTTTTTGTACTGTGTATGGAGGGAGTCTGCCCCATTCTTTTTTATTCACATATCTAGTTGTCCCAGCACCACTAAATGAAAAGACAATCCTTTCGCCCATTGAACTGTTTGAACAATCTTGCTACAAGTCAGTTAACCATGATGATGCCGTTATCTTTCTGAATTCCCAATCCTATCCCATTGACCCACGTGGTTAGCCTCCTGCCAGTGTGGCACTGTCTTTACTGTCATAGCTTTGTGGTAATTTTATTTTATTTTATTTTTTTGAGTTAGAGTCTCACTCTGACACCCAGGCTGGAGTGCAGTGACATACTCACAGCCACCCCAGTGTCAACCTGCTGGGCTCTGGCAATCCTTCCACCTCAACCTTCCAAGTAGCTGGAACTACAGGCACGTGTTACCACGCACGGCTAATTTTGGATTTAATGTAGAGAAGAGGTCTCGCCAAGTTGCCTGGGCTGGTCTTGAACCCATGGGCTCAGGCAATCCACTCGTCTCAGCCTCCCAAAGTAATGGGATTACAGGCCGAGCCACCGAGCCCGGCCTGTAGTAAGTTTTGACACTAGAACAGTAAAATCTAAATCTGTTCTTTTTCAAAGATTGTTTGGACTATTTTGTGTCACTTGCTTTTCACAAAGATTTTAGGATCAGCTTGGCCATATTTCCAAAAAGGCCACTGAGAGAAAGCAGGTACATTACACTGATAAGCTTCCTAATGTTGCATCCCTGGAAAAGCCTTACATAATCAGCATAAGTATTTTATGTGTATAATGCTTTATAGTAAATATAACATGTAAGTATATAATATTATGCACATATATCACATTATATAATCATCATATGTCATGCACTATTAGCATAGAATATATAATAACACGTAGGAATCTGTTATTTATGTTATATGTTTCTATGGTTGTTAGTGGGCACAACCTACAATTTTCATTTCCTGAGTTCTTTGTTTTGGTTTTGTATCTGGGTTAGGTTAGTCTTATTTATCAAAGGAATTGGGCAGTTTCTTTCAAGGTTAGACTGACCTTGTTAATTGTGTTGGGTAGTTAATCTGCCCTTTTTCCTAGTTCTGAAACAGTAAAAGATGGAATATATTCATCACTTTCATTCCTGGAGTTTTAGTTGGAATTACCTAATTAGATGACCTGGGCTATTGCCTTTTGGGCATCAGTGTGGGTGAGGGGGTTAGTTAGTGAGTATTGCTGTAAATTATTTCATTGTTATTGTGCTATTTTAATGCACTAATTATCAATATTAATAATTATCCCTTGCCAGGCTCGGTGGCTCAGCCTGTAATCCCGCACCTTTGGGAGGCTGAGGTGAGTGAATTACCTGAACCCGCGGGTTCGAGACTCGCCTGGGCAGTGAGACCTCATCTGTACAATAAATCAAAAAATCAGCATGTGAGATAGCGCATGCCTGTAATTCCGGCTACTTGGAAGGCTGAGGCGGAAGGATCACCAGAGCCCAGCAGGCGAGGCTGCGGTGGCTGGGAGCGGCCACTGCACTATAGTCTGGGTGACTGAGTGAGACTCCAACTCAAAAAAAAAAAAAAGTATCCCCAAAATGTACTTTCACTGATATCTTCACATTTACTGGTATAGACTTTGTATGATAGTATCTTAAAATATTTTCAGATTCCTGTATATCTACAGCTGTTTTTCTGTCAGTGTCAAGTTTTACCTTGCCACTTTTTTCTTAATTATAGCTTCTAAAGTTTATCTTTTAAAACATTATTTTCTTCAAAGAAGTAGTTCTATTATTTTGTATTGGTTTTTTTAAATAGTTTTTTGCTTTATTAATATCTAGCTTTGATCTTGCATCTTTTATTTTGCTTTCTTTAGACTTATTTTATTGTTCTTTTCATGTCCTTGGTGAAATGTTATTTATTAAATTTCAACCCTTTTTATTTGTAAGGACTTCATTTGTGGCTCTAAATAAAGCACTGCCCTGGTTTAGTGTACAGCTTTTGATAAACAGGTCTTATACAGTGAGCAGAAATGAATCAACACAGCAGAACTGAGACTGCTGTCCTTAAAGAGACCTACTTACAAGCTTGGCTTTTAACTGGTGTCTGGGCCCTTGACTGATGAACTGGTTCCTTCACTGATATGAAACTTTCCTAATAAGATGAGGGTATCTCACTGTGCCTACATAGCACAAACAAGGTGCTTTGTGCTAAACACCTCCTTTCCTTCTGGGAGTCTGAGGTTTTGGTACATGCTAGGCAGAGGATACTTGTGTAAGAAGCTCCCAATAAAAACCTTGGGTTCTGAGTCTTCAATGGGTTTCCCTGGGCAGAAATAGTGCACATATGTTGCTGCATTTTTGTTGCTGGGAGAAGACTATGTTCTGTGGCCCTCTTGTGGATGGGAGAAAGCATAAGGAAGCCTACATATGGGTCTTTTTTCCTCTTATGATCTAGATCAGGGTCTCTAACCCCTGGGTCCATGAACCAGGACCTGGCTGCACAGCAGGAGGTGAACCACAAGCAAGCAAAGCTTCATCTGTATTTTCAGTCACTCCCCATCGCTCGCATTACCGCCTGAGCTCCACTTTCTGGCAGATCAGTGGCAGCATTAGATTCTCATAGGAGCACAAACCCTGTTGTGAACTGTACATGTGAGGGATTTAGATTGCGGCTCCTTGTGAGAATCTAATGCCTGATGAATCTAATGCCGAGGTGAAGCTGAGGCAGTGATGCTAGCTCTGGGGAGCAGCCGCTAATTCAGATGAACATGAACAGTGAGGTTTGACTGCACAGAGACCATCATAAGTCAATTGCTTACAGACTCATACCAAAACCCTATCTGTGAGTGGCAAGTGAGTTGATGTACCTCAATTGTACAGCTGCATCTAGTGGCTGACTTTAGGTCAGAATCCAACACTTATTTTAGTCTGCATGTGGCCTGCCCATTATTTTACTTACCACATCTCTCTGTGCCTCTTTTTAAAAAAATGATGAGTTGTATAATTATTTCATTATATATTACCATATAATAATAATAATAGAAATAAAGTGCAAAATAAGTGTTATGTGCTTGAATCATGCCAAAACCATCCCTACCCATCTGTTGAATAATTGTCTTCCCCAAAACTGGTCCCTGATGCCAAAAAGGTTGGGGTCTGCCAATCTAGATGTTTATCTTTATGATGTTGTTGCTGTCATAAATTTTAGCCATGGGTAAAACCATATGCTGAGTCTTCTGGCAAATCTCCAAACATGGGCATGGTCTTGGGGACCCCAACCCACAGGATTATTCAGTTCAAAGTATTTTGTAACTGTCACTTTTGATTTTCCTCTTTGTCCCAAGAATTATTTGAGAGTCTGTTCTAAACTTTTCTGACATACAGATTTTCTGGCAATGTTGATTTTTAACTTGACGTCATAAATGGTTATTAATATTTTGAAAAATATTAAGGGTTCATTTGTATCCTAATGCTCAATTCTCTGAACATTCCACATAAATATATATATATATTTTTGAGTTGGAGTCTCACTCTGTCAACCAGGCTATGCAGCCTTGAACTGCTAGGCTCGGGCAATCCTGCCTCAGCCTTCCAAGTAGTTGTAACTACAGGTATACACCACCATGCCTGGCTAATTTTTTTATTTATTGTGGAGATGAGGTCTCACCAAGTTGTCCAGGCTTGTCTTGAACCCCTGGCCTCCCAAAGTGCTGGGATTACAGGTTTGAGCCTCTGCACCAAGCCTATTTTTAAAGTATGCCTATTTGATAAAGATTCTTTCCCCAGCTTTATTAAAGTATTATTGACAAATAAAAATTGCATATATTTATGGTGTACAATGTGATATTTTGATATATGCATACATTGTGAAACAATTGCATCAAGCTAATTAACACATCCTTCACCTTACAGACATCTTTTCTTGTGATGAGAACATTTAAGATCTATTAGCAATTTTCAAATATACAATATAATATTATTAACTCTAGCCACCATGTTATACAAGCTCTAGGTTTCAGAATTCGTTCATTCTAATTGAAGTTTTGTACTATTTCACCAACACCTCCATGTTCCTTCCTGCTTCCTCCCTGATAGCCATCATTCTACTCTCTGTTTCTGTGAATTCCACTTTAAAAACTCCACAGATAAGTGAGATCACATTGTATTTGTCTTGCTGTGCCTGTCTTATTTTAGTCAGTATAATGTCTGCTCCGTTCATCCATGTTGTTGCAAATGACAGGATTTCCAGAATTTTCTTCTTTTTAGAGACTGGATAGTATTCTATTACATATATATGCATAGAATGAGGGTATCTCACTCACATGTTTGTGTGTGTGTGTGTGTGTGTATATATATATATATATTGAGTATGTCTACTTATACATGCTACATTTCTTTTTTAAATTTTATTTTTTATTAAAAATTTGTTTTTAATTTTAAAGATGTGGGGTACAATTCAGGTTCAGGGTTAGGTATACAAATGTCCATTATGCAAGTACCCTTGTTGATGAGGTGTGCCCTCCCCTGGCAGATTCCCACTACTGACAATCCCCTACCTCCACCCCAGCAGTTTCCTGCTACTGTCAATCCTTTTCTTATAATATTACGATAATCATTCAAGGTCCATTTATGAGTGAGAACATCTGATACTCAGTTCTTTGTTTCTGTGATAGGTCATTCAGTATTGTAGACTCTAAGTCTATTCAAGTTGCTGTGAAGCTAATAATTTTATCCTTTTTTACGGTTGTGTAATAGTCCATCGTGTATATGTATCATATTTTTTAATCCAGTCTTCTTTCGATGGGCAGCATGGTTGGTTCCATGTTTTCGCTATTGTGAACAATTATATGTCTTACATTTCTTTATCCATTTATCTGTCAGTGGATGCCTGTGTTACTTTTATCTCTTGGCTATTGTGAATTATGCTTCAGTGAACATGGGAGCACAGCTATCTATTTGATATACTGATTTCATTTTTAAAAAACATTTACCTGCTAGTGGAAATGATGATCCGTGGTAGTACGATTTTTAACCTTTTGAGAAACCTCACATTGTTTTTCATGATGGCTGTGCTAATTGACATTCCCAACCACTGTTTATAGGAGTTTCCTTTTCCCCAACACTTGTTATTTTTTGTCATTTTGATAATAGGCATTCTAAGAGGTGTGAGATGATGTCTCTTTGTGATTCTGATTTTTCATTTTCCTAATATTAGGGATGCTGAGCACGGTTTCACATACCTGTTGGCCATTGGTATATTTTCTTTTGAGAAATCTGTTCTAATCCATTGTCCAGTTTTAATTGGATCATTTATTTTCTTGCTATAGAGTTGTTTGGGTTCCTTATACATTTTCACTATTAACCCCTTAAGAAATGTATGATTTGCAAGTTTGTAGTATGTCTCTTCACGCTGCTCAGCGTTTCCTTTGCTGTGCAGAAGCTTCTTAGTTTGATACAATTCCATTTGTCTATTTTGGCTTTTGTAGCCTGGGATACTGGTGTCATGTTCAAAATATCATTTCCTGGATCAATGTTAAGAAGCTTCTTCACTCTATTTTCTTTTAGTAGTTTTAGAGTTTCATGTCTACATTTAAGTATTTAATACATTTTCAGTGGAGTCTTACATTTGAGATAAGGGTCCAATTGCATTATTTTGCTTGTTTCCCCAGCACCACTTTTTGAGGAGACTATCTTTTCATCATTTTGTGTTCTTTGTGCCTTTGTTGAAGATAAACTGACTGTAAATGTGTGGGTTTCTCTTTGGGCTTTCTATCCTATTCCATTGGTCTACATGTCTGTTTTTAGGCTAGTAGTATGACATTTTGGTTATTACAGCTTTGCAGTATATTCTGAAGTCAGGTAGTACGGCTGCCTCCAGTTTTGTTTTCCTGGCTCAAGATTGCTTTGGGTATTCAGGGTCCTTTGTGGTTCCATTCAAATTTTTAAAATTCCTGTAAAAAAATCTCATTGAAAAAATCTCACTGGAATTTTAATAGGAATTGCATTAAATCTGTAGATCACTTTGAGTAATATAGCCATTTTTATGATATTAATTCTTCCAATCTATGAACATGAGATATCTTTTCATTTATTTTTGTCATCAGTTTATCTCATCAATATTTTATAGTTCTTATTTTCAGATCTTTAACCACTTTGGTTAAATTTATTTCTGTGTATTTTATTAATTTTAAATTCTATTATAAATAATATTGTTTTCTCAATTTCTTTTTTTGATAGTGTGTTCTTAGTGCATAGAAACACTATTGATCTTGTATACTAATTTTGTATCCTGCAAATTTACTAGTTAGAATTATTAGTTAAGTTAAACTTATTAGTTTTTACAGTATTTGGTGGAGTTTTTAGAGTTTTCTATATAGACGATCATGTCATCTGCACAAGGTACAATTTTAGTTTCTCCTTTCAAATTTGGATGCCTTTTATTTCTTTTTCTTGAATAATTGCTTTGGCTAAGGCTACCAGGACAGTATTGAGTAGAAGTGGTGAGAGTGGGCATTCTTGCCTTGTCACTAATATTATAGGAAAAGCTTTCAGCTTTTCACCTTGGAGTAAGAGTTAACTGTGGGCTTGTAATATATGACCTTTATTATGTTGAGGTACATTCTGTCTGTATCTAATTTGCTGAGAGTTTTTATCATAAAAGGATGTTGCATTTCACCAAATATTTTTTCTGTGTCTATTGAAAGGATGATATGATTTTTTGACTTTTTTCTGTTCATGAGGTGCAGCACATTGATTGACATGCATATGTTGAAACATCCTTGCATTTCAGGGATAAATTCCACTTGATTGTGGTGTATGATCTTTAAATGTGCTGTAAAATTTTGAGAATTTTTGCACCTGTGTTCATCAGGGATGAAGATTCTTAATTATGTTTGTATTAATTCTCTGTATGTCTATTTTATGAAAATTCTTAATTATAATATTCAGCTTCTCTCACCTGGCTTACTTTTGACTAATCTGAAAAAGTGTGATGTCTCTCACAGTTCTTAAAGATTTGTGTTTTAATACTTTTTAAAATTTCTATTGGCTTCTACTTTGATTTGTTTTTAATATACCTCATATTCATAAAGCTTCACTGCTGTTTTGTGTTTTTAGTCAATTAATTCTTTTATCAATATTAAATATCATTTTTGATTCCCTGGAATTTTTACCTTGAATTTTAATTTGACTGATAGTAATATTACTATAGAATTATTATGTTAATATTTGGCAGGTATTTTTAAAATATCTCTAATTTTTAAAAACAGTTTTCTATTACCTTTTTCTGGTTTGTCTTTGATAAATAATACATAGCTGAATTTTTCTTTTTACCAACCCTAGGAAGATCTGAACCCCCACCTTTTCCCCCATCTTTCCTGCTAGATCCCCATTGGCTAACAGCTGCTAAGACCTTACCCTCATTCTTTCAGCCCGGGAATCCAGTCTCTGAACTAACACAGCCTGAATTCCCCGTACCTTCTCTGAACTGGAACAGTGAACAGTTTTCAAAACTGAGTGGAACATTGGCTGTCAACAACCTAACATGCAAACTCTTTAGGCTACCTGCTCTTCAGTGAGCAGTTGTCTGAACTGCTCCCGTGGCTGTGCTTCCTATACAACTTTCTGCTAGATTTCCTTCTTTCACAAAGTCATCCTCACTGTTGAATGCTAGTTTGGCTCGATATCCTTTTCCTGAGGAACTTGATGACTTTGTTTCCTTATCTCGTTACATCAGCACTGCTGAGAAGCCTGTCTTCTGCAGAAGTCACTTTCTTTTTCTGGGCTTGGCACCTTCCCCTGCAGCCTCTGCAATTTCCTGCTGGGGCCGTAGCTTCTTTTTTAGGGATCCGTATAATTTCTGGTCCATTCAAAGTCTTCTATGTTTCACGAATCTCAACATACCTATTAACTTCTTTAAAAATATACCTTTAAAATTAGTCATGATGAGTTTGTGCTAGAAGGTGAGGTTTCAGCATGTGCTCACATTAATGCAGGATATTTTTGTTAGTTTGGATGGTCCATGTGAAACTGCATCCCTGTGGAGTGGCATTGGGTGTCCAGAGAAGGACTTTTATTTGTACTGTCTACATTTCTTTCCTTTTTTAAAACATTCTGAGCAGGGGTCTTACTCTGTCACCCAGGCTGGAGTGCAGTGGCATGATCACGGCTCACCGCAGCCTTGACTTCCTGGGCTCTCGGCAATCTTCCTGCCTCCACCTCCTGAGTAGCTGGGACTATAGGCACGCCCTACCATGCCTGGCTTACATTTCTTTATTTGAATTTCTGCTAATTCATTCCCCTTTGATTCAAGAGCACAGAGCATACAATGTGTTGAATACTTTCCTTCCTCCCCTCCCAAAGCACCTGGCAGCTTTCTCCTCCTGCTCTGGAGTCCTCCTGGGCTGCCTACCCATGTGGACAGCAACAAGGCTCCCAGTCCTGTTTTCCAGTTGGGTTTACCCATGGGAGGCACTAACGGGGGTTTGGATAGTGGGAGAACAGTGGGGTCGGAACACTTACTCCCTGGCCTCCCCATCTCCGTTCACCCACACTTGCATACTTGTTTTGGCCTCATCCCTCACTGAACACAATGGCCTCAGCATCCCTTTGCACGTAGGCCCGCTCCTTCCCTCAGCCTGATCCTCTGGCCGGGGATAGCAACTGCTTCGAGGTGCTGTGTGGAGGGTGTTATTCCATGCCTGGCTTCTCTTCCAGCTGCCCACAACCTTGTAATTGGTCCCTTAATTAAATACTTCTCACAGTATCTATCATTTATTTTCTGCCCTAGGCCCTGACCTAAACAAAAACAAAACAAAACAAGCAAAAAACCAAATCAACAGTGCATACAGGTCATGTTAATTATATGGGCTAGTCTTTTGCTGTTTCAAAACAGAATTAAATATTTGAGAAAGTATAGGTGAAGACAACTTACTGTTATTATTATTATTGAGTCAAGGTCTCTCTCTCTCTCCCAGGCAGGAGTGCAATGGCAGGATCATGGCTCACCGCGGCCTTAAACTCTGCGCTCAGACCATCCTTCTGCCTCAGCCTCTTGAGTAACTGGGACTATAGGCATGCACCACCAAACCCGACTAATTTTTTGATTTTTTTGTAGAGAAGAGGTCTTGCTCTACAGCCCAGATGATCTCAAACTGCTGGGCTCAAGCAATCCTACGGTGTCAACCTCCCAAAATGCTGGGTTTACAGGCGTGTGCCACCGTGCCCGGCCAAGAAAACTTATTTTTGTTAAAGAAAACATGCCAAGGAGAGAAAATAATAATAAATGTTTTTTGAGTAGAAACTCAGATTGAAGTCTGTCCTTTCCTACTCGTGTTGCTGCTGGGTTTCTGGGCCTAGAGGGAAAGCAGGCGCGAGTGAGGCCTCTGTGGTAGAGGTCTTTGTTTGGCTCTGTGGGTCGTATGGCGGAGACTTCAAGGATGAGAGCAGGAGGGGCCGTGGGACACAGGTGCAGCGACAGACAGCACAAAGCACTGCACAATTTGTGATACAGCCTAGATTTAATTTTTGAGGCCAAGATTTAAAAACCACCCCTTGCTGTTGCTTATTCAGTGTGTGCCTAAAAAAAAATTTCAGTGGCTGAAATACAGAACTAATATTCTCTCTGGTGTTTCAGAGCACAGCTAACAAAGAAAACAGGTAACATTCACTGAACACTCGCTGGATCTTTTCACTCAACCCAGTCTCATCACTGTGTAGTGAATATGCTGGTTATTCTAATTTTACTGATGGGGCAAATAAGGCAAAGAAAAGTTAAGGAACTTCTCCATCCTTACAAGGCTGTTGAGTGATGGAGCTGAGATTCAAACCTGAGCAAGCTCTTATCCTGGAATACTGTTCCTCTTGTTACAACATGGACACAGAAATATACATATACCTATATATATCATGAATGCTACTTTATATCTAATAACATACCATGCATGTTGTTTCACACTATTTAATCCACCATAAGGCCACTGCATAATATTCTGTCATACCAATACACCAGTCTGTTGAATCATTTTCATTATTAGATATTAATTTGCTCTATTTCCCCCCTCAATTTCCTTCCAGTCCTGAACCTCTGATACTGTAATCTCTGACCCTAACATTTCCTTAAGCTTCATATCTCCATCTGCAAAAGGATGGCAATAATGATAATACTTGTCCTTCTCTTATAGAATGGTTAAATATGTATCATTTGCTGTAATGATAACTTTATTTAGTACAATTATTATTATTCCATAGAATTTTAAACATTGCTGTTGGGGGTGGGACTCTAGGTGACTCGCTTTCTCCATGTTGCTTACCGTTATATAACTTATAATATTTAAATATACTATATAATGAGGAATATGAATTGGAGACTTTTTTTTTTAGACAGGGTCTTGCTCTATGGCCCAGTCTAAAGGGCAGTGGCGTGATCATAGCTCACTGCAGCCTTCAACTCCTGAGCTCAGGTGATCCTCTCTCCTCAGCCTCCTGAGTAGCTGGGCCTACAGCTGGGACAACAGGCATAGTTACCACACCAGCTACTTTGTTTTATTATTTTCTGTAGAGACAGGGTCTTGCTATCTTGCCCAGGCTGGTCTTGAATTCCTGGCCTCAAGTGATCCTCCCAAAGTCCTGGGATGACAGGTGTGAGTCACCATACCTGGCCTGAAGGTTTTAAAAAACATGTTATTCAACTGAATACACAAAAGGTAAAATCGCTTTTGCTCTCCTCTCCTACATGTGGTTTCCATGTTCAACAACAGTCGCCAGCCCAAGCTGCATTCACAGAGTTTCACTTCACAGAGCTGTTCTTGTTTTGTGTTGTTTCACCACTAGTCACTTATTTCACATACACAATCAGAAAACAGTTCCACAGACACTCATTAATAAATGCACTCAAGCCTCCTTCTGGTCACTCTGTGTGGACTCCTGATGCCCTTGCTCCTGGCTGGGAGCAGCTCCCAGGCATTCCTGAGACATGCGGGTGAAGGCTCTCATTTTTGCTGTGAGAGTCATGCTGTGTTAACAGTCTGCATCTTTCTGTACTGTCTTCAGACAGCTCTTGTGAGAGTTTGATTTGAATCTTAATTCTAGTGAGACTCACATAGGTATGCGTGAATACCTGGAGTCCGAGCAGGTCTGAAATGGTAGTGTGTTGACATCTTACTCCACAAGAAATAATCAGCAAAATATACCTTTAAAGTAGATTATTATCCTATTTATAAATGGGAATTATAGGTTTTTATAACCAGAATTTAGCCTTTATGCTTTAGATTCCAGAATACAATTGTTTTCTCCATAAATGATCTCATGTTAAATGACTTAGTAAGAAGAGAGAGAGAGAGAGAGAGAGAGAGAGAGAGAGAATGTGTGTATGTGTGTGTGTGTGTGTGTGTGGGGGGGTGATTGCATTTTAGACAAAACAGCTCTGAGCATATCTCATCTACTAAAAGAAAGGTTGTTAATTTGACATAAATATGAATAAAAAGGATATGACAAAATCTTCAAGATATATTTTCTTTTATTTAAAATGTTAGCTATCACAACACATTTCACAATGAAATGGAGATCTTAGAATCACATTGAAACTTTTAAAAACATCTCTATCTAGTCACAAAACATGAAACATGCTTCAAGGGATAGAAATATAGTTTGGTACCAAAATCTCAGTACATTTTCACCATGAAAACAGACGGAAGATGCACACGACCGCCAGGACTTCCTTTCTGCAGTGGCTGCCATGATGCTTCCAAGCGATGCCTTCCTTCTTGGAACTATATCATTGACAGGGTTTTGCAATTTCAAATTTACAACTGAACACTGTGCTTTGTTGAGAAGTGACCACTGATTTCTACTTCTGAGGGAGTCGTTATATGACAATTATCACACATTTACAACACGTATTGGCACAATATGAAAAATAAACACCTTTTTTGAGTTTTCAACCCCAAACAAGTGTTAAATAATTCTTCCTTCTTGTGCATGTCCTCTTTTACCTTTCATTGCCCACTGACATGAATGAAGCCGAGTAAACAGGAGCGGGTTTACTTGCGTCTTCTTTCATAATTCTGCATTGCACCCCTTTCGTAAGCCACTGCAAGCCAAGAGGAGATAAAGGTGGGAGAGAATTCACTGAGGGAGTTAGCTCACATTCAGGGCATACAGAATGACTTTTGCCCTCTGTGGAAACATTTATAAGAATGTTATCAGCTCATCTTCTACCCCTTCCTTAGTCTCTATCCTGACTGGCAATGATCTAACCACAGAGTTCTTGGTTTCTTTGGTCTTCATCACATAATTGGTGGCCCGGAAGCATATTTCCACACTATATTGCAATGCCAGTTTTCAGCAGCTTTCTCAAGTAGGGGCAGACACCCACAGGAAGTTATAGAAAGGACAATGCCTAAAATAACCCAGAAATAGTCATAGGAGGAAAGCAAAGCATAGGGCTTGTATTCTAGGACAGGGGCAATAAACTACAGGCTGTGAGCCAAGTCCAGCCCACCGCATGTCCTTGTAAATACAGGTTTAGGGGAACACAGACACACCTACTTATTACGCAGCATCCACAGCTGCCTTTGCCTAGCATGGCAGATTTGGGTAGTTGTCACAGACACTGCATGGCCTAAAATATTTACAATCTGGTTCTTTTCAAAAAACAGTTTACCAGTCTCTGTTCAAGAGGCTCCTGACGGTATGATGATGGCATGAGGGTCTCTTACTCTTTTGAGGATACCTCCCGTCAATGGATTGGCCTTGAGACTACAAATGGCCTGTTCTCTGCAGGTAAGTCAGTTGAACCGTCTAAGGACCACTCAGGTTAACTTACCTCCTAGCACTCTAATGGCCAGCAAAAGATTAGTTACTGCCTCCAAAGGTACTTAACATAGAGCTAGCAAGTAACTTAGGTACTTGGATTATCTGGCCAAAATGATGGCAAAATTTTTATATTATATATAACGTCAGGGGGATCTGTAACCACAAAATGGTAAAAGTCAGACTGTTGTATTCAAAATAGCTAGGAATCTTTTTCATCGTCTTCACTGCCACTTTACAGAGTTAGCTTGATGTTACAGTGAAACTATCATGCTTCTTGAAAGCATGATTTATACAGTATGCCCTGTATAAAATACTGAATTAAATAGCAACAATAGAAAGACGCGTGAAAGATGTATAGGAATCATAGGTGCTACTTAAACAGATTCCTCAGTGAGAAGGCTTGTTGAGAGAGAAGGCAGGCAAAGGCACCAGCATTATCACTGCCCTCTTTGAGCACTGGCCTTTAACACCCAACTATCCATTAAGTAAGGGTAACAATAAGCTGAACACCTTATATCAATTATGTAGGCACTCCTGAGTAAAAAGTCTGGGCCCTCAAATGGACAGTTCCAAAGGAAGGAAACCACTCATTTATCATTCTGGTTTGATTGTTTTAGGAGGACGATGATGACTTACACACGTTCAGCCTCTGACAAGCTTTAGGTTACAAGACTGTTCCTCAGAAGTGAGATGAATGCTAATGTTGACCAGTTACAGACAGGCCAGTGATTCAGCTGGAACATGATGTCCTCTTACAGGGAAGCAGAGTTTCTTACCTGGTCTTTGAACCCCCTGAAACATTATGTAAACTTTTTTATAGATGAACCAATGAGGGTTTCTCTGGAAGATGAAATATCAGATATATCTATATACCTAGATATATCAAATTGGAAGAGGGGTCTAGATATATCAGGTTGTAAGAGGGGTTTGTGACTGTGAATGAGTAAGGATCAGACTGCTGTGGGTTAAGACTACAATAACCTTGCCTCAACTAGCTATGTCTATGTAAAAAGGTCCCTGACTGACTATGGATTCCATTTTTGCCCACTTATATTTTCTTAAGTAGAATGGAGGTACAAAGATTTAGTCAAAAATTGATTCTGATTCATTACAGTGATATTGTTTATTTTTATAGATCATTATGTTACTTGAAGTATACTTAATAGCATTTAACCTGTTCTAAATTGCACAGTATCTATGTTATTTATAAAGTTAAGCATGTGCTGAAATCCATATCAAACTTCTGGAGATGGAGAGTTGATTACTAATATGATTACTAAGAAAACCACAGCTATATGAAGACTAGTATATACTGATACAAATACAAGTCCCTGTGGTTTAAATTTATATTTCATTTCTAAAAGCTGGAAGGTAATACATATTAATAAAACAATTGCAAGTGTTTCATTAGGCACCCTGCCAACTCCTTTAAAACTTATACAGCTCCAAAATTATTCTAAGAGAATATGAAGGTAATGTCTAAATTTGGAAGGAGGGGAACGAAGATAAGATACTAGGATTACTGTTTTTGCATTAATCCAGATCACTAAGACTTAAGTCAGCAAATCTAATAGATTTTCTAGAAACTACAAATATCCAAATGGATAAGACAGTTGCTGACTACATTCTAATTAATTGGATGTTTAGTATTTTAATTTTATTTTTATGAAAGTAAAATCGAGATAATTTGAATAGCTTTTCCAAGAAGACTAACTTAAGGGCCACATGACCTGAACTTGCTTAACAAAATGTCAGTTTGTATGAAAATGACATAGGGGTTACTGACCTTGGAAGCAGTGTGATGAACAGATTAAGAAATAAGGTTTTCAGAGATTCGTATGTACCATTTACATAGAAAATGGAAACTGGGGAGAATGAAAGCGTTGTTTGGAGTTAAATTGGGTTATGAGAATCACAGCATCCTTTCTCACTCAGGGTTTTACACCCAGAGCTGATTTATGACACTTGAGGATGACTTAATTGTGTTACCTTTTAAAGGCACTGAAATAGACCATATTACTCTCATTCTCTCCAACATCCATCAGGACATGGAGATTTTGAGCTTCTGGTAACTTCATAAAGAGCAAGTAATTTGGATAAAGGATTTTTTTTGTTTATTTATTTTTTGTATTGGAAGATTGCCAGATGTAATGTCTTATAACGTTTTCAAATTATTTTGGTAACAAGTGAAAATTGATTTCATTCTTTCCTGTAACCCTATCTCCCCACCTTAGTTCAGTAAAAAAGGCTTATTTAACAGATCTATGAGAAAGAGTATTAGACCAGTCCAAAGATTCATGTTGGGTAAGGGGTCAATGCGGCAGACCTGGTAAGGTGGGTGGTTTGAGAGAAACAGGTTAATATTGTGGTGATATTAGCTTAATCAGCTATAAATCCATTCTTGATTATAAATACTGCAATTAATTTTTTTCACCATAAATACTCATTTCAAGTCTATTATTCTTTTTTAATATTCTGAAAACTATGCCTTAGGAAAAAAATAGTAGAAGTAGATTTGAGATACTGTCTATTTTCAGTCATGATTTTATACATACCAGAATTTAAAGCTCTTTTGCCCATTAGTCCAACAAAGGAATCTGTTTTATGCCCTGGAAAAATACATTTAGGGGTATTTTAATATGTATGTCTTTGAGGAAACAAATTGTTATAACTAGAACAAAGCAAGTTTCTGAATAGATGTCTATGTAACAAATATGTATCTCTTTCAAGTTTTGGTGAGACTGAAGAAATAAAAATTTCTTATAAGTTTTATAAATTACACTAAAATAATACAGTGAAAGCACTTTTCTCAATTCTATGTCTAAATATTAGCAAGCACTTTATTCATATTATATCTGTTACATAAATTTTTAAATATTGCTGCTACTTAACTAGCTCAAGTTTTTAGGAGGTCAGGTTTACACTTGTGAGGGAGAAATGTCCAAGCTATTTCTCCTGTTACTGGATAAATTGTATTTCTCTACAAGTGCCCTTAGTTAAGCCAGAACATTAAACTCAATGATTATGATCTTCTAAAGGTCACTATTTCTATCTTATTGAATTAAAAAATATACTCCTTTTGGTAAAGTGTATCTGTTTTGATAATTAATACAGTACTTTTTTAGTACATAGAATTTTGCTATGTATAATTCCCTTGAAAGTCAAATCCTTAGAAAGTAAGTATGAATAAGGCATTTATTTTCAAAGATAAAACCTCTGGAAAGGGTTATTATTTTAGTGCTAGTGGAAGAATTTCTCTTGTGTTAGTTGTGAAGAGGAATTCATGTGGCCGACTCTGTGACCCAGTGAATCACCGAGACAGGTACCTGGGTGGACAGTTAGAAGAAGATGGGCTCCTGAGGGTCTGTTCACTCTGGTTCCCTTGACTGGGAAGTCAGAATTGAATAATCTTCAAGTGCCGCGGTATTGTCATCTTCACTGCCCTGATGTTTCGCTGACTGATTGCGTCTCTTTCTGTCTTTACCTTCGTATGGACTCCCTACTCAGACATTCGCCCACTCTACTCTGCTGGTTGCTGGGTGACCCTAATACATAATGTTGTTATGGGACCCAGGACGGCAAGATCAGTTAGAAGAGGAAGATGCCTATACATGCTTGTGTGTGTTTTTCTTTCAGTGGAAGTGAGCTTGAGGGATGGTGGAGAGGATTATGGGCCTGTGGGGGGTGGATTTTGAATCCTAGGATTGAAATTTTTATCTAAAACTAATGATTTATAGGAGTTTAACTATTTTTTTCTTTTTTAACATCAGGCATCTTTTTGGTAAGTACAACATGTCTAAACAACACAGCATTAAATACAACACTGGTTGTAACATAAGTCTTTCATTCGTACATTGCCTCAATTCAAAATACTAAGTCCTTTAAGGAAAGAAAAAAAGATTAAAAATACTAAGTCCTAAGTCATAACAGAAAATAAGGTAAGATATTATATAAATTCAAATTCAATATAATTTTTACATTTAAATTTGATAAACGTCAAAGTAATTTTAAACTTACTTTTGTGGGAGATCTGGCCGTGCCCTAGAAGAAAGAAAAAAATTAGCAAATGTATTCAGATTTGTTTTAAATAAACTATATCTTTTGGTGAGAATTATAAAATAAACTGATTTTAAAAATATATGACATTTTCCATTTATGTACTTTCCCGAAGAATATAGCAGCCCATAAATGTGAATCAAATTAGTACTCAAATATTTTAACAAACGAAAGGAATATTTATTAAGTGCTTTCAATGAGTCGCTGATCCAAACCCATGGCTATGATGCTTTTGAGGCATGTTATTAACTGTAAGGCTATACCACCTCCTGTCTTCAAGGCTGTTCACTCAATTATTATGAGAGAGAGAGAGAGGGAAGGAGGGAGGGGGGAAAAGCTGAGAGACAGAGACAGAGAGACAAAGACAGAGAGAGAGAGAGAGACAGACAGACACAGATTGACATACAGACACAGAGAGAGGCAGAAAGACAGATATAGACACACACACACACAGAGACAGACAGACACACACGGAAAATCCTTTCCTACGTGTTCATTTGCAACAGTAGAGTAAAGATTTATAGGAATGTTTACCATAAAGAGCCTTTAACAGGGCCAGTTGCTTTTGCATGGAGGAATCTGACAAGAGACAATTGGCATTCACCATTTACACGTTCCACCGATGGTGCGAAAATCAAGGGCACTGAAGGCTTCCTTCGGGAGACCGGGCAGCCAGACCCAGTCTCCCCAGGCGCGCGAGCGCGCACGTACACACACACACACACACACACACACACACACACACACACACACACGGAAAATCCATCTATTAAACAGGTGCTGTTGAGTCTTTGCATTTCAGCCAGTAAGAGTTACTTTCCTTTCCTACGTGTGCATTCACAACAGTAGAATAAGGATTTATAGGAATGTTTACCATAAAGAGCCTTTAACAGAGCCAGTTGCTTTTCAGTGGAGGAATCTGGAAAGAGACAATTGGCATTCACCATTTACACGTTCCACGGGTGCGAAGAATCAAGGGCACTGAAGGTTTCTATCAGGAGACGGGGCAGCCAGACCCACTCTCCCCCAGGGACGTTAGGGAACCGTCCTCCACAGGCACCTGGGTCATTCCCAGCACTGCCTCCTGGAGGCCCGAGGAGGCTGCCCTCTCTTGATCGCCTTTGGTGGCGGTGGTCACTCTAACACTACCTGCGACAGGCCTCTCCTGGCCCCCATGGCCTCGGGGTGGGGGAACGGGCCCTGCCCCGTCTCGGGGTGAGAATCTCCACTCGGAGACGCATGGGGACCCGGGAAGGCGTGGGCACACGGGCTCACTGCCCGAGACCCAGGGCGGCCGCCCAGCTCACCAGCATCCCGCTTGCCCATCAATCCAAAGAACTGCTGAGGTTTGGGTCTGCGGGCGATCCTCTGCAGAAGGTGTTCGAAGGGTTCCGGCAGCTCCT